>NC_092752.1:93923793-94113793 GCF_047496795.1 Chiloscyllium punctatum | reverse complement strand
CTGCCTGTAACCATGTTTCAATCATCCTTACCAGGTCATGCCCATTTATCTCTGTATCTACTGCCAGCTCATCAATTTTATTCAAAATGCTGTGTGCTTTTAGGCCTAAGGTTTTTAAATAAGTTATTTTGATTTGTTTTTCCCCTTTAATATTTTCTTGAGTACGAACTTCCTGATCTCACACACCTCACTCCTTCACGTCCCCCATACATTCCATCTTCATTTGTTAATCTCTGATAAACAACTCTATCATTTATTCCATGCTCAAACTCACATATTTTGGACTGTTTTGAATCCTTCTCGCAGCATGGTCATGAGACTGGCTGTGCCTGATGTCCTACTCACCTCTACCTTCAGCTCAGTTCCTGACCTGCTGTTCTGTTTCCCAGCCTCCTGGTTTATGAGTTTAAATCCACCAATTTGCACTAGCAAACCTCCCCACCAGGATTAGATTAGATTAGATTACTTACAGTGTGGAAACAGGCCCTTCAGCCCAACAAGTCCACACCGCCCTGCCGAAGCACAACCCACCTATACCCCTACATTTACTCCTTACCTAACACTACGGGCAATTTAGCATGGCCAATTCACCTGACCTGCACATCTTTGTGACAGTGGGAGGAAACCGGAGCACCCGGAGGAAACCCACGCAGACACGGGGAGAACGTGCAAACTCCAAACAGTCAGTCGCCTGAGGCGGGAATTGAACCCAGGTCTCTGGCGCTGTGAGGCAGCAGTGCTAACCACTGTGCCACTGTGCCAGGATGTTGGTGCTCCTCCAGTTAAGATGCAATCTGTCCATATTTTAAAGCTCCCACATGCCCTGGAAGAGGCTCCAATGCTCCAGGAATATGAAACCCTCACCCCTAAACTAGCTGTTTAACCATATGTTAATCTATACTGCCTTCCTAACCCTTACCACTTTTACAAGAGGCACTGGGTGTAATTCAGACATTACAGAGAATTGTTTTTCTCTCTCTCTCTCTCTCTCTCTCACACACACACACACACACACACACACATCCTGCATTACTTCGCAGAAGAATACCAGTAACCTTATAAATAATCAGAATGATAAGTGGAACGAAGGAATTAGTTAAAAGTGGGATGCAAGAAATTAGAATAATGAAAATACTCTTCATTGATCAGAACAGACGAAAATGTGAACTTATTGCAGTGATCAAAATTATGAAAAAACTCAGGGTAAAATAAGAATACTCCGTTTCTCTTAGCTGGCATTACATCATTCCGTTTCAAGGACGTCAGCACAAGACCTCGGAGTGAGATAAGGCAAAAGTTTGTTTTTACTGAGATGTTGTCAGGATTTGGAATGCCCTGCCTGGGAGATTTCTGAAAGAGGATTCAGGAGGGAACTGGATATATATTTGAAAGTTCCAAATTTAATAGGCAACAGTGAGAGAGGGGGCAAATGGGAGGATTTGGGAGACATTTCACAAGCTGATGCATACACAGTGGCGCAATAGCCTCCTTGTGTACACTAAAGTTCCATACTCTAATATGTACAAATGCAATTCAAAGCCAGTATCAGATTATTTCCAGATGTAAATGGTGGGAAAAACTGATCATTTTGCTGAAACATAACCATTTAAAATACAAGTATTGCAAGGTCAGCTTGATGATGAAGTCTAATTAGTAATCAGTATATGAAAATTTTAAATCTTATGTCCCAATTACTAAATCAAATCTTTCCTTTCTTTTGCCACAAAACTCTTTGAAAATGTCTGACTGTTCACTCACAAGGAAGTATGTTCATCGTTCTTTTTCACATTTCACATTCAATAACATTCATTCTAAAAATTGCAAGGTTTCAGATTATTGTTCGCTTCAATTTAATAACACAATTCATTTATTTAAACTAATAATCTCTGTTCATGTTGAATTTATGTCATTTTTCAATTGTTGGTAAAGAGCTGAAGCACGCACATTTAGTGAGAAATTAAACTGATTGATTATATAAAAATGTGTAAGTACGCTATTTATATATGATGGTTCAATTGTTTCTCACTCTAAAAATTCAATCATTCAGAAGCCAACAACTTTCCAAATGTTGGAGCGAGGATGTATTCATTTGAATACTGACAATGAGTGTGTAATTGTAGTGAGTTTTGAGAAGATTTGTAGCTCAGGTTGAGGTTTTGGGTGGAGGTTTGCTCGTTGAGCTGGGAAGTTCATTTCCACACTCTTCAACATCTTCACCTTCAGTGGGCCTCAGGCGAACCAATGCTGAAAATTCTTGCTTTCTATTTATATATTTGGGTTTCTTTGAATTGGTGATGTAATTTCCTGTGGTGATGTTATTTGCTGTGGTGATGTTATTTGCTGTGGTGAAGTCACATCCTGTTTCTTTTCTCAGTGGTAGATGTTGAGGTCAAACTCGATGTGTTTGCTAATAGTGTTCAGGTTGGAATGCCATGCTTCTAGGAATTCTTGTGCGTGCCTCTATTTGGTTTGTGGTAGGATGGATGTGTTGCCCCAGTCGAAGTGGTGTCCTTCCTCATCCGTATGTGAGAATACTAGTGAGATAGGATGATGTCCTTTTGTGCTTAGTTGGTGTTCATGTATCCAAATGTATGTAATTGTTGATCACCATTATTGTCAGATAACATGTTCTTTGTTCGATATTAAATAAAATATATGTTCTTTATTTTTGTATTATAAATAGTTGGCAGGAAAGTATATTTTAGTTCCATAAATATCTGATCATGTTACATCAACCTAATTGTTTTCAGAGATGATGCAATTATTGTTTGGTTGAATAATGATATTTCACATTTTTATGAATCACAATTCACGAACATAGCAAATATATGATTATTTTTCAGATCAGCTTGCAATCATAACCTACATTGAAAAAAGAATTTGGAAGATTTGAATTCAGTCACAGCTGCCAGTGATACTGGGTAAGACATTGTTCTACTCTTAAATGAATCCAGAGAGCTTACACCTGGGTCAGATCAGTCATTTAAACATTATTTCACAACAAATTATTTCGACTCAATCTTCGGTCTGAGCATTGCCCGGGGGCAGATGAATGGACATGGAGTATCAGAATCACATCGCACAAGTTACTTATGGTGATGGCATCTGGCCTGCCTGCCAGACTCCAAGCATCTGCTACCTGGACCAGGCACTGGGCGAAGACGTTAACAAGTTGACAGTATTCTGCAGCACATTGTGTCTCGCAAAGAAACCTCTAAAACCATGTCCAATAAATGTCACCTTCACATTCATCAGTATCAAAAAAAAATTGTACATCTCTGTTGATGGACAAAAGTTAATACATGGGTCACCCAACAGAATCTATCTGAAGAAAACAGCCGTTAATAACTGAACTTGACGGATTCTGTCTAGTGTAGGTTGTCACACACATATTGTACTGGTACTCAGGTGACTGTAAGAATGCACACCATTAGTGGACGTCTTGGCCTAATGCTCTTACAAAGCTTTCTGATTTCACTCACATCACTACCTCACACATTCAAAAATTGATAAAAATCCACAAGCTGGGTGAAACATGAAACACAGAACAGTGCAGCACAGTGCAGACTTTTTGGCTCTTGACGACCAGCCAACCTTTTATCCTACCCTATGATCAGACTAACCGACATACCCTTCATTATTCTATCATTCATTTGCCTATCCAATAGTCGCATAATTTATCCCCAATGCAGCTGAATCTACTATAGTTGCCAGCAGTACAACCATCCACCATTCTCTTTGTAAGGAACCGGCCTCTGACATCTCCACTAAACCATCCCCCAATTGCATGAAAGATTTTCTCCCTCGTGATAGATATTTGCACCACGGGAGAAGGTATCTGGCTATCCACTCTATCTTTGCCTCTCATCATCTTGTCCACCTTTATCAAGTCCTCCCTCGTCCTTCTTTGCTCCTCTGAGAAAAGCCCTGAACTCTTCTTTGTTAGCAACCTGATAAATCTCCTCAGCACCCTCATTAAAGTTTCCATATCCTTCCCACAATGAGGCGACCAGAACTGATCACAACATTCTATGTGTGATCTCACCAGGGTTCCATAGAGCTGCATAACCTTACAGCTCATAAACGCTATCCCCCTGCTAATGAAAACATCATACACCTTCTTAACAACCTTATCAAACTGGGTGGCAACTCTGAGGGAGCTATGACATGGACCACGAGATCGCCCTGTTCCTCCACAATGCAAGAATCCTGCCTATTTTTCTGCATTCAAATTCGACCTTCCAAAATGACTTGCTTCACACATTTCCAGTTGAACTCCATCTGCCATTGATCAGTCCCATTGCAAACTACAACAACCCTCCACACAATCCACAACATCAACAATATTTGTTATATTGACAGACTTACTAACCTACTCTTCCACTTCCTCATCCAAGTCAGTTATAAAAATCATAAACAGCAGAGGTCCCAGAACTGATCCCAATGGAATGCCACTGATCACTGGGTTCGAGACTGAATGCTTCCCATTTACCACCACTTTGTGTCTTCTATGTGCCAGCCAATTCTGTATCCAGTCAGACAGGTTTCATTGTATCCCATCTCTCCTTCCTTTCCGAATGAACCTGACTTGGGGAATATTATCAAACGCCTTGTCAAAATCCATGCATTCCACATCCACAGCTCTACCTTCTTCAATGTGTTTGATCCCATCCTCAAAGATTTTAATAAGTTTTGTGAGGCATGACCTGCCCCTCACAAAGCCATGCTGACTATTTCTAATCAAACTATGATTTTCCAAGCCATCATAAATTCTAAGTTTGTGAGAAGATTTGTAGCTCGGGTGCTCGTTGCTGTGGTTCTGTTCGACGAGCTGGGAATTTGTGTTGCAGATGTTTCGTCCCCTGTCTAGGTGACATCCTCAGTGCTTGGGAGCCTCCTGTGAAGCGCTTCTGTGATCTTTTCTCCGGCATTTGTAGTGGTTTGAATCTGTCGCTTCTGGTTGTCAGTTCCAGCTGTCCTTTGCAGGGGCCGTAATGTAACAAGGACATACCACGACCCAAAGGACTGGCCACACTACCATACATCAAGATCATTTCCGAACTGACAGCCAGACTACTACGATCACTAGGACTCATAACAGCACACAAACCAACAGCCACTCTCAGACAACAACTCACCAGAATGAAGGACCCGATACCCACCATGAGCAAAACAAATGTAGTGTACAAACTCCCATGCAAGGACTGCACAAAACACTACATAAGACAAACAGGAAGACAGCTATTGATCCGCATCCATGAACACCAACTAGCCACGAAACGACACGACCAGCTATCCTTAGTAGCCACACACGCAGATGACAAGCAACATGAATTCGACTGAGACAACACTACTATTATAGGACAAGCCAAACAGAGAACAACCTAGGAATTCCTAGAGGCATGGCACTCATCCATATATTCAATCAATAAGCACATTGACCTGGACCCAATATACCGACCACTGCAGCGGAAAGCTAGAACTGACAACCGGATGCGACAGATTCAAACCACTACAAATGCTGGAGGAAAGATCACAGAAGCGCTTCACAGGAGGCTCCCAAGCACTGAGGATGTCACCTAGACAGGGGACGAAACGTCTGCAACACAAATTCCCAGCTCGGCAAACAGAACCACAACAATAATAAATTCTGTCTCTCAGAAACCCCTCCAATACTTTGCTCAATACTGATGCAAGACTGACTGGTCTGTAATTCTCAGTATAATCCCTAGTACCTTCCTTGAACAAGGTGTAACATTTACCGCCCTCTAATTATCTGGCACTACTCCAGTCGACAGAGAGGATGAAAAGATCATCGCCAAAGGCGCAGGAATCTGTTCCCTGTCTTCCTGTAGTAACCTCGGGTTTTGTCCGTCCGCCCCAAGGGATTTGTCTATTCTTGTGTTTGTACTTCATTCAATCTGTACTTCACCTCAAAATGTCTACTCCCTGACCAAACAAATGATTGACTGCTTTCCATTTCAGGTCTATATACAGTGCTGCCTTTGGGAACAAGTATGGTTCCCAATATCCTGTCAATCATGGAATGGAAAACATAGGAAGGCACCAATGCCTTCCTGATGAAGGGCTGATGTCCAAAGTTTTGACTCTCTTGTTCCTCAGATGCTGCCCGACTGGCTGTGATTTACCAGCGCCACAGTACTTGCATTACTTAGAGCTCTCCCCTCTGCGCACTGAACAGGGAATTAATCAGCAGAAACTCATTGCAGTGGAGCTGACTGTTGAGTTCTTGAAAGTTGTATTTGATTAACACATTTATTAAAAGAGAAACTTTATTCAATCAATATTCATTCATTCCCAGTGTTACAGTTTTGGTTCATGAATTAGGCAGCTTGAGAACAAACAATGAATGACTGAAAACTTCGCGTTATAGAGTATTCCAGGTGTTACATTCCAGGCTGGATGTCCTCTACCTTAATGCTGGGAATATTATCCAACTGACAGATATGATAAGGGAACAAGGTGAAATGGGAAAGTGTGACATTTTTCCCGTCACAGAGATGTGTTTGACGGAGGTCAGGGCTGACAACTCAATATCTTCTGGTACAAGATCTACAGACATGACAGGAGAGGTGGTAAAAGCGGAAGTGGGGTTTTATTATTAATTATGGAGTCAGTTACTGCAGTAAGAAGGATCTTCTAATGAGGCTTGGTGATTAGAGCTCAGTATCAAATCCATGACAGACACGCCGCTGGGGATATATTGTAGACTCCCAGATAAAAGAAAGTACAGGAGCTGATATAAAACCAATTTCCTGACGTGTGTTAATACAACAATAGGATCATCATATTCAGGCATTTCAATTCCAAACATTCATTCGGGCAATGGTAACTTATGTAGATGCCTTGAAATTTATTCTTCAGAGCTTCTTATATCAATTTGTAGCTGACACATCAATGGGCAGGGCTGTGCTGAGCCTCGCCGTGGGGAACGAAGCTAGTCAGATGTTGCATGCAGGATTGGGAGAGCATGAAAGGACCAGTGGCCGTGACTCATACTGAAAAATGTTTGAAAAATAAAAGCTTTTTGGATTTGGGAGACTGATTTTATGAAAAAAAAGACAGGATCTGGCCAAAGTGCAGTTGCTTCTGGGTGAAACTGTAGCAGAACAGCGTGCGGCGGGGGTTGGGGGTTCACTTGATCAAAATGGAATTGATGACAGCGTCGGCCCAGCATGTTTAACCGAAGATGAATTTTAAGAAAACCAGCCCAGAGAACCTCGGGTGTAGACACAAATTCCGAACAGAATTAATAAGGAAAGAGAAGCTTAACACAGTGACAAAGTGCGCAGGTCAATGGAGGTCCAAAAAGAATATAGAAAGTGTAGGGCTGAACTTAAAAACTCAATAGAAGAGCAGAAGTGGAAGCGGGGAGTTGAAACATCAGAGGGTAAGAATAGCAAGGATTCAAACACATTCTTTCGGTTTATTAAGGGGAAGAGGATAACGCGGGTGAGAATTGGAAGTGTTTGGGACCAAGGGGGTACACGGAGCCAGAGAATATGTTAATCACGGACTTTCTTTCAGTCTTCAGTTTGAAGAAGGAGTTCCTGGATTCAGTGAGAGCGACCGTGTGATCCTTGAGTGAATTGATACAGAAGCTGACAAAGAATTGGAAGTTTATGCGGGATAGAGAGTGGGAAAATCCACAGATCAGGATGAGCTGTATCTTAGGCTGACGTGGAAAATGAGTGAGGAGATTACAGTCTCTTAACTGTTCATTTTTGTTTTGCCTCTGGCCACAGAGAAGGTGTGATAGGATAGGATAACATCTAATATTGATACAATTTTCAAACAGAGTGTTAGAAATACCACATGGGATTAAAGACCTCCAAGTCTCACATCGGTGAGAGGGAAACAATTGTAGAAAATTCTGTGGGCTGTTGAGACTTGCTCATGAAATATATTCAGGGTTGAGGCAGACTGACTTTCAAACAAGGCTTATGGGGAAAATGTAGACAAGTGGAATGGGGGATTATCAAAATCGATCTCACCTAATTGAGTGGAAAAGCAGACTCAGTGAGCGGATAGACATACTGTTGTCCCTGTGTCGAATTGTATAATTTTTACAATAGCCTTGTATTCACTGGAACATCAACCTCTCTCGCTGTGGAGTGAGACACAGTTTGGAATGCAGTCGACGGATTCAAGAAATTAATAAATAAAGTACTGTTAGACAGAAAGGACCAAGGGACTGTGACAATGCAGATTGGCTGTCGGGGTGAAGATTAGCATCAGCGCAATCAGCACTACCAAAAGGAAGACCTCAGTAAGACACCATCCAAGGCCAAGCTGTGACTTTGGCTGGAGAGCAGGTAGTCAGTGGCCAGGTGTCAAGGACTGCCGAATGACCAAGTACTACATCACTGCAGTGTCTCCCTCCTTCCCTAACCAAAGCTAAATGTGAAGGGGTAGAGAGACATGCTGTTGGTAGCAAAGTAAGTAGTAATGTTTGGCTCAAGAGGCTTTGGAAAGCAACAGCTCAGCAAAAACTGCAGGCAAGCCCAAATAAAGTCTTTTCAACTTCAGTGTTGCAGCAGTGGTGATAGCAATTAGGACAGTTGTTCATTCCTCCTACGGGATGAGGGAGCTCAGGGAAATTCCCACCGTCCCTGAAGACTACACGTGTGGAAAGTGAACCGAGCTGCAATTCCTGGGAGACCATGTTCGGGACCTGGATCTGAATGCATTCAGGATCATCGGAGATACTGAGAACTTCATAGATAAGATCTTTCTTGTTGTGGTCACACCCAAGACCCGCACCAATCATGACTGTAATATCCCAGTCTCACGTTAAGATCCATGCCATGAGTTCATCAGGCTTACGTGTCAGTCCTGTTGCATTTAAATAAACAAAATGTAATCCAACAAGCAGTCCTTGCTTCCTGTTGTGTTCAAGACAGAGAGGAGGTGGACGACGACAGGAGTAGGCAGAGAGTGCAGGAATCCGCTGTGGCCAATCCCATCGAAAACAAGTACACCGTTTTGAATAGTGTTCAGGGGAATGACCGTTCAGGGAAAAGCAGCAGTATCAAATTGGTGGCATTACCATTGACTCTGGGGAACAGTGGGAAACGGTGACGGTAAACAGGACCTTAGATATAGGAGAGTCGATTGTTAGAGGGACAGATCGGAGATTTGTGGCCTCAAACGGGAATCCAGGAAGGTATGTTACCTCCCAGGTGCGAGGATGTCTCCGAGTGACTGCAGAAAATTCTCAAGGAGGAGGGGAGCAGCCAGAAGTCATTGTGCACGTTGGCACAAATGACACAGGTAGATATAGGAATGAGGTCCTACAGAGTGATTACTGAGAGCTAGCAAAATAGTTAAAATCTAGGAACATTACGGTGGTAATCTCCTGATTACTTCTATTGTAATGAGCTAATGAAAGTAAGAGAGGAGGATAGTGCAAATAAATAAGTAACTAAAGAATTGGTGTGGGGATGGGGGGGGAAGAGAGATTCAAATTTTTAGATCAGTGGGGTCTTTTCTGTGACAGGGTTGACCTGATTGCAAGAGACAGGTGGCACATGCAATGGGGAGGAGATCAATATCTTGTTGGCGAATTTTCCAAGTGCTACAAGGGAAGGTTTAAACGATATTGGTGAGGAGAGTTATCCTCATGATCTGGGAGTCAAGTGCGAGGCTGGAAGGAGATACAGTAATCAGAAACAGTAAAGTGAAGAGACATGTAAGGCTGGAACACGACAGGGAGCAAGGAATGCCTGTTGGATTATTTCGATGCAAGAGGGCTGGCAGATCAGACCAATAAACTAAGTGCGTGGATAGTAACGTGTGATTGGGAAAATACAGCCTCGATAAAAGCATGGCTAAGCGAGGGACAGGACTGGCAGCTTAACTTACCAGGGTATAGGTTTAGGCGGGACAGGGATGCTGGAAGGAGGGGAGGAGGAGTTGAATTTCTGATTAATGGGATTATCACAGCAGTAATCAGAGATAAACTAACTGACCAATCATCCAGTGAGGCTTTGTGGGTGGAGCTAAGAAATAGGAAGTGGATGATGATGTCACCAGGGTTGTACTATCGGCCTCCAAATAGCTAACGTGAATGAGAGTAACATATATGCATGGAGAAGGGAGACATTCAGGAGCAAAATGGTTGTCATAATAGTGGATTTTAATTTTTGTAACGGACTAAGACTGCCAGAGTGTGAAGGGATTTGATGGAGTGGAATCCGATAAGTGAATTCAGGAAAGTTTTCTCAAGCAGTATGTAGAGGGTCCTACTTGGGAAGGGGCAAACCTCGAAAAACTCTCTAGAAACAGAGCAGGACAGGTGTCTGATGTGACAGTGGGGGAGCACTTTGGAACCAGTGACCACCGTTGTGTTAATTTTCAAATAGCTATGGAGAGGGGCAAAACTGGTCCACAGGTTCAAGTTCTAACTTGGGACAAGATGAATGTTGATGGGATTGGACAGGAGCTTGCAGGGGTCAACTGGAGCAGTTTGTTTGCAGGTGAATGGACCGCTGGATAGTGGGAGACCTTTAAACGTGAGATAGCTAGAGCTCAAGGTTTATATGTTCCTGTGACAGCGAAGGGCATGTTTGGCAGGAATGGGGAACCCAGGATGCCAAGAGATATTTAGGCATTGATTGAAAAAAATGGGGATGCTGGCTCAGGCACAGGCAACTGGGATCAAGGGAATCCCTGTCGGTATATAAGGGATGTAGGAGTTTACCTCTGATGGAAATCAACACGGCAACAAAGATGCTATGAAAGAACCTTGGCTGAGAAGATTAGGATGAATCCAAAGAGTTACTTTAAGAGTATGAAAGGAAAGCAATAACTAGTGAGAGAATAGGACCCCTCAAATACCAAAGTGGACAAATATGTGTGGAACCATAAGAGATGGACGAGGTCCTCGACAAATATTTCTTCTCTGTATTTACCGTGGAGAAAGACATAAATATTTGGGAACTTGAGGAAGTTAGTGGTGATATCTTCGGGGCAGTCCATATCACAGTAGAGGAGGTATTGGGCGTACAAGGATGTTTGACGGTGGATTAATCTCAGGGTCCTTAACAAGTATATCCATGGACACTGCAGGGATCTAGTGAAGAACTTGCGGGGACACTGGTTAAATACATTTATCACCATTAAACAAATTTGAGATTCCGGAAGACTGGAGGATAACAAATGATGTGCCCTTGTTCAAAAGTTAATGTAATAAAAAATCCTGGGAACTATAGACCAGTAAGTTTAACAAGTTTGGTAGGTACATTACTTGAGAAGATACCACGGAATAAGATGTACATGCATTTGAAAAGGCAGGGTCTGATTAGGAATAGTAAGCATGGCTTTGTGCATGGAGGTTTATGCCTAAAAAACTTTTAAAGCTAATTGATGATGTGACCAGGAAGGTTGAACTTGGCAGGGTGTAGAGTTGGAAACATATGGTGCTGGAAATGTACAGCAGACCAGGGAGCATGTAAGGAACAGGAGAATCGATATTTCAGGCATATGCCCTTCATCAGGAATGTCCAAACATCGATTCTCCTGCTTCTCGGATGCTGCCTGACCTGTCGTGCTTTTCCAGTGCCACATTTTTTTATCGCTTTGATCTCCAGCATCTGCAGTGATCACTTTCTCCTCTTAGAATTAGTCTGTATGGATTTCAATTACAACAGAACAGGATGAATGTTTTCAGCCCCTGGACACTGATATACAGTTACAGCAGGAGGCAAGTCAGCCCCTCGAGCCTATAAAACTGTACCCAGAGTAGATCTCGCAGCAACAGGATCAGTCTTACACAGCAACAGGATCAGCCTATTCAGTTATTTGAATTCCGAAACACAGGAAATCGAATTGACCACAAACCGACTGGACTCTGGGGTATACTGAAATAACACAAGGCCATTTAGCTCCTCAAGACTGCCCTTCCCTTCAGTAACATCAGAGCTGATCTGGTCTCGCCTGCAATTTCTCTTTCATGCCCAATTCCTTGTAGCCCTTGAATCTCTGACGTGCCAAAATCCATTGACACCCACTCCCACCCCCTCCGAATTATTTCTGAAATGCAGCTGACTGGGACAGAGAGCCCCCAACAGTCTCTACCCTCTGAGAGAAGGAAATACTCCCCACACATATACCTTGGCCTATTGACATAAACAAAAGATACAAACTCAGGGTCAGAGTGGCTGGCCCTGACATTACAGATGGATTTGACGGAGCAAGGTGTTAAGGAGTCGGAATAAGGTTGAACTGAATGGGAACAGGTGTAAACTCCCCACTGGATCATTCAGAAAACAATGTGGTTGGTGGACAGCCATCCTCTTAGTCCCTGGATATCTCTGTGGACAATCCTCAGGGTAGCTTCCTCAGCACAAACACCTTCAGCTACTTCATCAATATCTTTCCCTCCATCATTCGATCAGAAGTGAAGATGTTCTGTAGAAATCACATAGAACTTCAAAACCTGAACAACATTCAAGGTTGCTGTTAACGTTCATGTAACAGCACTGCTAGACCCTGAACATTTTCACAGGATAACAAGAGGATCTCTTTCAGCATCTCAAGCTGGTTTCACAGGAATGTGAGAACACCATTCAGCCCATTGAAACAATTGGATAAGCAGTGTCACAGCCAATTGACTCTCTTCTGCCTAGTACACCTGAAGAGATTTTTTAAAAATGTAAATATTGAAAAGCAGGCGGCTGGAAGACCACACCAAGCAAAGCAGCATCGGGAGGTGGAGTAGTCAACACCTTGGGTGTAACATTTCTTCAGGAGTGGGGACGGACGTAAGAAGGTTTACAGGTAAAGAAGCAGCGTGGGGAGGAGGAGGTGGTGTGGTGAGGTGGGGATGGATCAACACTGGTTAAGGGTACCACCGGGTTAGTCGATTGGAGGACTGAATCCAGTTGGAAGCTGGAAGAATGGTGGATCAGAGGAATGGAAGGGAGATGGACGGGCTGGGAAGGGAGGTGGAGGTGATGGAGAGGGAATGGGAGGGATTGGGAAGGGAGTCAGCAGATTGGAAAGGAAGTTACTTGAAATTGGAGAACTCTGTTCTCGAGACATTCGAGACACTGACACATCAATAAGAAGAGGCCAATCAGCCCCTCCAAACGGTGATACTGAAACAGGAGGATGTCTTTGATGCTGCAACATGACAAGCTAATGAAGCAGAGACTGCACAGCCAGACTGCTCCATGTTGTTCCTCCTGGCTCCATTGGTAATGGTACACACGTGTTAAGTTAACATCGTTTGCTGATCTTGAGGAGGGAAAGTGAATGATTTGTACCAAGTTCCAAAGAGGCATCTTCCATCACCGAGATGTTATGGACGAATCTAGATCACTCAAAACATTCTTAGGCAAACATCCCAGAGCATAACTTTGCAATTTGTTTCATTAAGTGTACAATAAAAATTACGTGGTGTAGTTTAGGTATGTTGACTACTGGATTTTAAACAGACAAAAACTTTATTCACAAAAGTACACAATGAAACACAAAGAACAGAATAAAGTACCCCTCCAGAACTCAACCGATTCAGCTAGACTTCATTATGCTGTTCCGAATGCACATAACAGTCCCAATAAGTAAACTCACTTTGAAAACCAGTATAAATGGAACACAAGCTTACAGGTTGAAGTTGAAGGGCAGAAAAGAGAGAGAGTTTCCACACAACTCCGTGTTGAACTTCCCAGTTCAAGACTCAACTGAAAGCTGCTCAGCTCAGCTAGTTCAGCTAAATGAGCTCACTACTCCCCTTTTATTATACAGGTCACTTCTAAAGCACGACCACTTTGGCCTGAAATCTCAACTGTTTGCAAATAAATAAAAGGCCACTGAAAATCCTTTTAGTCTCTTTACCAAGCCAGACTGACCAGAATCAGGCCCCATTTTATTGTCCCTTTGAAAAAAAATCAAGGACAGAGGCCACCTGAGCCAAGAATAAGCTTCTTGACAAAAAAGGGACGAGCTTTGTGACGCCTCCCCCTTAAAAAATAAATCATCAATAGCAAAACATGGATGCATTTTTAAGCATTCAAACCCAGTTGGTAGTCTAAAAATGCACATATACACTAGCAACTGTAAACATGCAAACATGCAAAACCCCATGCAAATTCAGGCCGCAGTACACTCACAACCAAATGCCTCCATATCTCATTCAAGTTTCAGTATCGCATCAGCAAACATGTTTTCACAACATGCCACATGCACAATTGTCATAATGAATGGCTCCAACAACAAGCTCCATCGAAACAGTCTGGAATTTTTGTCCTTAATTTTTTCCACAAATATCAATGTGTTATAATCAGCGTATACAATTGTCGCAGATGCATCACTGGTGATATAAACACTGAAATGTTGTCATGCCAACACCAAGTTTAAAGTCCCTTTATCCACCATTGAATATTTCTGTTGATGAAGTTCAACTTCCTGGAAAAATATCCGATTGTTCTTTTGACTTCCCCGACATCTTCCTGCAGAAGCAGCGCACCGACACCCACATCACTGGCATCGAGAGCCACCTTGAAAGGCTTTGTGTAATCCGGTGGGGCTCATACTGGGGCTGTGGTCAACACAGTTTTTAGGCTGGCAAATGCCTTTTGACAGTTTGCTATCCACTGAGAGTTCTTGCCCTTTTTTAATAATTTGGTGAGTGGAGCAGCCACACTGCTATTGTTTGGCACAAACATTCAGTAAAGTCTAGTCAATCTCAGGAACTGTAACACTGCTTTTTGTAGATGGTGTAGAAATTTTCCCACTACTTTCGTTTTTGTATCTCATGGGGCTATTGGTCCATGTCCAATAACATGGCCCAGGAACGTGACTGGGCTTTCGTAAATTCACTTTTAGCTAGGTTTGTAACAGTGCTGACTTTGTGATAGTCCCCACATGACTGTGGGGTACGATCTTGCTTTGGCATCATGACTGTAGGTGTGTTCTAGTCACTGTAACTCACTTCGATTATGCTACCTTGGACCATTCACTCTATCTCTTTCTGAACCTGTCCCAACTTTGGACGGTTTTGCCTATAAGGATGTTGCTTAATCGTAACAACATCTCCTATATCTACTTCATGCACAATTATGTTCGTACTTCCCAGTTTACTTCCGTATATCTCCCAAAGTGACAATAATAAATCTTTTGGGTCATTTCGATTTTCTTGTGGAAGGTAACTCAATAATTTATCCTAATGTTTGACAACTTTCTCATTGTTCATTCTGATTTGAGGAATGTCCCATTCAGAATCCTCTGAACTTGGTTTTTCCTTCTGTGCTGTAATCATGAACACCTTCTCTTCTTGCTTTCTTTCACTATCAAGCTATCTTTTGAGCACATTCACATGACACACCGTGAGATTTCTTCCTGTCTGGAGTCCTTATCAAGTAGTTCATCGCACTAAATTCCTTACCAATTTGATAAGGTACACAAATCTTTGCTTTTAAAGGCTCATCTGTGACTGAAAGGAACACCAATGCCTGATTACCAAATGCAAAATTCTAAATTTATGATTTCCTCTCCGCTTCCTGTTTCATTGTATGCTGTGATACTTTTAAATATATGTAGCCAACTCTCCAGCTCTATTTAATCATTCCCTAAAATTTGACACATTGTCCAAATGGGTTGTCTCTGAATTCTGACTTATTAATTTTTCCTTCATCAATTTTAATGGTCCTCCTAGTTCTTGCCCAAAAATTAATTCAATTGGATTGAAATTGGTGGATTCATATCGGTGCATCCCTGATCGCAAAAAGTTCAAAAGGAATTTCCTTATCGCAATCATCTGGATAATCCTGACCATAAATGCTCAACATGGTCTTCAGTTATTGATGCCATCTCTCTGATGCTCTCTCTGATTCTAGTTAGTGAGCAGTAGATTTGGATTGCTTTATTCCCAAGTTATCCATCACCTCATTGAATAGTTTGGATGTGAAGTTTGATCGGTGATCTGACTGTATCATTATTGGTAGTCCGTATGTAGGAAAAATATTAAGTTTTATTTTCTACAACCTTTTTAGCTGTGATGCTGCATAATGAGATTGCCTCTGGATATCTTGTCGACACATCCATTACTGTTAATAAATACCTTTTGTTTGTGGTAGGGGACCTACGCAATCAATCAAGGCTCTTGTGAAAGGGTCGTCAAATGCTGGAATAGGTATTAAAGGTACAAGTTTTATTACTGTCTGCGTGAAATGTTTGACATATCTGGCAAAATTCAGCTACATCTTTGCATAGTCCAGGCCTGTAAACAAATCATTATATTTTAGCTGGTGTTGTACTCACCCCAAAATGACCTCCAACTTGTAGCTCAAGTGCCAGTCGCAGCACCTCCTTCCTGTACCCAACTGGCAAAATAATTTGATGAATTTCTGCCCATGTCAGAACTACTTGAAATTGTGATGGTCTCCATTTCTTCATTAAGACATAATTGGTTAAGTAATAACGGACAGGAATGCTTTCTTTCTGGCTTGCTAAATGCCTTTTGATATAACTGTTTTAATTCCTCATCTTTCTGCTGCAAGTCAGTCAACTTAGCAGAGCTAAAAATACTTGCATGTTTTCCTACTTGCTCCTTCTCTGTTCTACATATCTGATCAAAATAAGATTCGGAGAACTTTACATCAGCTTCCTTTTAATCCCTCCTGCTTCAACCTGTACATTGTGATCTATGATCACACACTCAGGGAAAATTCCTGGATAATCATTCTCCAGGTCTTCCATTGCCTGCATTTCTACTGGCTTTTCAACTAGAGTAGGCAGCATGTGTACCTGCTAATCCGCTATATCATTTGTAAGGACAAATTTTATTCCTGGAGCTGAGAGTTTGGGGTCCTGTACTCCTATCACACATTCTCCACTGTTCTGCCTTTACATAACTAAGCACTTTTTGTCTCACCATGAATTCTTGCTACCAGCACATTTTCTGGCAATAGTCTCTCAGGCGTGCATATCTTCTCATCCCTCAGTACTGCAGACTGAGAAGATCCTGTCTCCTTTAATATTGGAACCGCCTTACCTCTGAGTCCTGGTCTATGTGAATAAATTTTACCCTTGTATGTATATTTTAAGCATATTTGGCTCGTATTCCTTGGTCAACTTCTGATCATCTTGTACACTCTGAGGCAGTTGTCTAACTTCCTTTATGCTTTTTGTTACTGGTCCAACAAATCTTCCAGGTTGTCTGGTTTTCCTACATCTGGTTGTCCTAGCGCACCAACACTGTGATTTTGTGTGGCCCATTTTATTACAATGAAAACACCGGTGGAATTTAGCAAGAAAGAGACTGAATGCATTTTTATCTCTTACTACTTAACAAATGATGTCTTAATGAGGAAATGGAGGCCATCACTTCTTTGTCCCTCTCAAGGGTTTTTCTTTAACCTGTGGTAAATTATCCTTATTGTCTTCACTGAGATCTACCTTTTCCTTTCCACGTGAGGATATCTCTTTGCTCCAATTTGTATCCCTCATGGAGTGAAATAGATTCTGGAAACCAAACTGAGTTTATGGACCAGCTGATAATCATCAGCCACTTTAGCTGATAACTTTGCTGTTTTAGCTCTCTTTTTAGCCACATGAGGTCGCACTACTTCAGGCCGTGAATTTTTTGATTTTCTCCAAATTACTTACTGCTCCAAGTGCTTTTTCAAGCTCTTATTCATCTATTAAAATTACTCTGTTTGATCCTTTCAAACTCAATGTAGTTTTGACCAGGATCCCTCATTAGATTCCAGAAATCTTGTCTATAGCCTTCTGGTACAAGCTAATATGCAGTTAAAATGGCTTTTATTTTTCACCTCCTCATACTCCACAGATACCTCCTCTGATCCGAATGCCTCACGAGTCCTACCAACAAATTTCATTCGGATTAACAAAACCCACATTGACTCTGGCCATTGCTTTTGTCTAGCCACCTTTTCAAATGAGTTGAAAAAGACTTCCATATCCTTCTCATCAAATCAGGCAATGCTTGACCGAGGATCGGCTTCTGACTACCAAGGGTTTGATCATCCTCACGCATTTCCTTACTAACCCTACCCTCAGCCTTTATCTCCAGCCCTTTACGCTGACTTTCCTTTTCAGTGTCAGTTTTTGCTGTTCAAAAGCTCTCTCTTTGTTTCTCCTCTGCTGCTCTTTCTTTTTCCATCTCTTCTGCTTTCAATCGTAATTCTAATTGTTTCATTTCTGCTGCCCTTTCCTTATATCTCGCCGCTAACTCAAGCTGGTTCATTTGCAATTGAATTCTTGCCAGCTCTGTAGATTCTGATGGTTTCTCCAGCAAATTTAATTGACGAGCTACTAAGTATCTCTCCTTTCCTCACTGAAGCAGGCAGGTCCAATTCCAACTTCACTGCTAATTCCTGCAGCTTGGTCTTATTCACTTTTTTCAAACCTTCAAAAGTCGTTGCATCCACGTCTAGAAAACCTTTGGCGACTGAAATAGCCATTACTATCCCAAGCTTTGTCTTCCCAACAAACCCAATACCCAAAATAAAGACACGAGCACCTCACACTCGTTGTTTGAACTCCCACAAAGAGCTCCCAGTCTGTTATGGACTCGGCTAGACCACTGAAAGCATCATTAAGTTGCCCACCCAGAGCATAACATTGCAACTTGTTTCAGTAAGTGCACAATAAAAATTACCCGGAGTAAGTTAGCGAAGTTGACTAATAGATTTCAAAAAAAGACAAAAACTGCATTCAAAAAGACAAAAACTGTATTCAAAAAGACAAAAACGGTATTCAAAAAGTTACACAATGAAACATAAACAACAGAATGAGGAAACCCTACAGAACTTAACCTATGCAGATAGACTTAATTATGTTGTTCCAAATATGCACAACAGTCCCAATAAGCAAACTCCATTTAAAGACCAATATAAATGGAGCGCATGCATTCAGGTTAAAGTTGAAGGGCAGAAGTCTCATCTATTTACAGATAAACAAAAGGCCTCTGGTAATTCTTTTCATCTCTGTACCAATCTAGACTGATCAGAGTCAGGCCCCGTTTTATTGTCCCTCTGATAAACATCAAAGACAGGGTCTCCTTGAGCCAAGGAACAGCTTTTAAACAAAAAAAGGGACTAGGTTTGTGACAGAAAAGACAGCTAGTGTTCTGTACGAGGGCCAGGAGCTGGCAGGAATGGCGAACTCTATCAGAATTCGACTGCTGACAGATTTGTGAAAAACATAACGTTCAGAGCAGGCTTACACACCACCTGAACATTGAGATGATGAAAATTCATTCAGAACCTGGAGCTCTCTCTCAACCAACATGGGGGTTGGGGGGTGGGGAGGATGTCCACAGAGCTATGTAAATTATCACAGAGTCATAGAGTCCTACGGCATGGAGATAGGCGTTGAGCCCAAACTGATTCATGCTGACCAAAATGTCCATCCATGCTCAGCCCATTTCCCTGCACTTGGCCCATATCGTTGTCAATGTTTCCTATCTATATATTTGTCCAAATGTGAAGACGTGTATTGCAGAAAACACACTATATTTTTTGCTATCATCGTTTTGTTTTGGAAATAATGAGTGTTAGTCCATAACAGTCAAGTTTTAATGCAATAAGTTTTTATTCTTTTGTAGCGTTACAGATAAAACACTAATTGCCTCCACACTCTTCTCATGGTACTATCACTGCGGGGATTACTCTGGTGAAACTCCTTTACTCTGTCTCTATCTATCAAGGAAATCATTCATTATAAAGGAGAGAAAATCTGTTCACAGTGTCCCACATACTCTACAAATGCAAGAAGGTGGCTTCACTCTTACACTTTAATAATTTTGCAATGAACTTACTGTCAGTGAGTCATGACCAAGGACATTCAGCTCATTGTCCCCAGTAGCACTTCCCAATATCTCACCTTCTCATAAATACAAAATGAAAAATGATGGTATGTTTTGCCAAATAATTTCTTTGCCTTATGAAGCAAAGCCGCTCCAACAGCATCATCAATATTGACATTGGAGATGGTTGGAGATGCTGAAGAGGCAATAGCCTAGCTGTATGATCTCTGGAATATTAATTCAGCGACCCAGGTAATGAACCAGACCCCGGATTAGAATTCCACCTCAGCAAATATTGGAACTTGAATTCAATAAAATATCAGGAATAAAGAATCAAATAAAACAATGAAACCATTGTCGATTGCCCTACCTGGAACCCTCATGCCCTTCAGGGAATGAAATCCAACATCTTCACCTGATCGAGCTTACGTGTGACACCAGACCCACATTAATGTGGTTAACGCTCAGTTGCTGTTTGAAATGGCCAAGCCAGCCATTCAGTTATATCAGTCACTATAAAGTCTCAAAGAAATGAAACCGGAAAGAATTAAGCACTGACTACCTACTGCCCACGGACTGCACTGGTCAGCAAGGCAGCTCACAAACACCTTCGCAAGGACAATGGGGAAAGGGAATTAAATATTGGCTCATCATCCCATTAATGAATCAAAGAATATGTTTACACGCAGGGAAGAGAGACAAAGCGACATACCTCACTTTAAACAGTGAGTTGATGCATACCTTTCATAGTCACAGTTTTCAGTAATATGGTAACAGGAGAAAAATAAATAAGGTTAATCTCGTTTGTTTTCCATCCCAGCTAATCATCAAAAATCCATTTGTTTACTTCTTTCCCTCTATCTTTCCCTTTCCCTTTCTATTCTACTCAGTCCTCCCCTTTATAGCAGACGTTCTTGTCATCAACATCAATCACACTATTTCCCAGCGACGTTCAGTTCTGATGTCTAGTCATTGGACTCAAAATGCCAATTATTTTTTTTCTCTCGATCTGAAGCTGCCAAATCTGCTCAGTTTCTCTGGCACTTTTTCTTCCTTTTTGATTCTGATCTCTTGCATCATTCTTTGATTTATTTAACCTTTACTGTTGTTATTATATGCGATGTCTGCATCGCTGACAGGGGCAGTATTTGTTGAGCCTTTACTGTGAGCTCATTCCCGAAGGTAGTACAGAGCCAAGCACATTACTGTGCGTCTGATGTCAGTCGTAAGCCAGATCAGGTAATAATGGTAGATTTATTTTCCAAATGACATCAGTGAAATAGATAAACATATAGACTAAATGCTGGTGATGCCATAGTTATAATTATTGAAACTTAATTTTATTTCCAATTCCTGTTATTTGAATTTACGTTCTGACATAATTTGTGGTAGGATGTGAAACAGTGCCTTTATCTGTAATAACATGTGCCTCTGAATTACATTTCTTGCAACAGTATTACACTGACACAGCGTCCCTATCATAAGGTTACTTTAGAGACCAGTACAAGGTAGTGATCGATATATTTGCATCTGAAATCATGCTTCGAGGAGACATGTAAGAATAAAGGCATGAATAATGGTTTATTAAGCGTCAGCATTGATGCCAAGATGGTGACTAGGAATATAATCGAGCTGATCGTGGATAGGTTTGATGATGGACAGAATACCGAGACAAATGAATTCCGGGTAAAAATGTTCTTCGGGATTGTGAACAAACTTGCTCTCAGGTGTTTGTGAGGGCGCAAGTGTGGACGGTTCTGAAATTTGTGGGTAATGAATGGAATTTGCATTTAAAACTGAAGACATTTGCCGTCTTTGCCAAATACCACTGTCGATTGTAACAGAAATAGCAAGGAAGTTCACCATGGTTTATGGGATTCGCAAAAGGATAGAGATGGAGGCACTTACCAGGAACACCAACAATAGCGAGCATGGGATAGTAACCTGTCTGAGTAATAATCAGTACACCGTATATCCGATCTGATAATGTCGACCGATGCCAGGAAAGATAGGAAAGACCCGTGGACAAACCCCTGTCCATTGTTTCAGCGTTCCAGTCTAATGTTAGCAGATTCTGAATCATTAATGGAACATTCCAGACTATTCTCAGATGTAGACCTCTCCTCTTCCTGTCTCTGTAGCTGCTAATCCCTGTTAGTGGCGGAGGTGATGGATCTGTTGATACAATGGCACAAGCATTGCAAGAAACCCCTTATTAATAGGAGAGGGAAACCGTCCAGTGACATCATTAAGATCCATGGAGACTGACATCAATCATAGTCACTGAACAAACAGGCGTTGTTCATTTGCAATACTGTAACCGCCTGAACCTCCACCACCACCCCTCTCAAAAACCACAATCCAGATGTTGTTACCGTGCTGGTCGCTCCTCGATTAGAACAGGCACTAACCAATATATTTACAGTGGCTACATTGACACTCCTTTACTCAGGAAATGTGGATTTGACTGGGTATTTCTTTCATTGACCTAATGAGGCAATTTTGTATCTTCAGCACTCAATATGTTTCAGCACCTTTTTTAAAAATAAACTCACAAACACCTTAACACACTTTATTGGCTTCAAAGCAGAAAGACTTAAAGTATTCAATCCAAAACCAGATGTGGCATATGTTGTCACAAAGCCGGTCCTTCTACAAAGTTATATAATCCTTGAATTTTCTTCTTCAGTGAGGTTCCAAATGACCCAAGATTCCAATATGTCTGAGTTTTGAAAGGTTCATTTGGGATCCTTTTGTTTATACCTAACTGGGGATGCCTCAGGCAGAACGTGTTCAAGTATTTAAATAAAAACTTGTATAATCAAGAGGACGTGGCCAGCTCTCTAGCTGGGCAGATCGGTTCAGTTTGGGGGTTAGCTGAGTTTGGGTCACTGTTGAAATTGGACACTCTCCCCCTCCTTCCCTTCCGACCTCATCACCTGTAAGCTTTTTGTATCAGATTTACTTTTTGTGATAAAGCATTGTGATAAAGTCTCGTTTCTCGTGTGTGGATTTGGTGGGTAAACAGAGCTTCAGAAAATAGCAGCTCTTGCAGTCACAAAGGGTGTTTTGGAGATGGGAGAATCGACCTTGGGAGTTTTACAAAATGCACATCAATCCAAGCTGCGGGAATGAGTAGCCAAGCTGGAGTTGAAGCTACCTCCTAATGTGAGGAAAGATGAGATGATTGCAGCAGTAGCTCAGCATTCCAATTTGCTAGAAACTCCACTGGCGTCTGTAGAAATAGCTAAACTTCAATCGCAAATAAAGCAGCTTGATAGCGAAGCAGAAATGAAGCAGTTTGTGTTACGACTAAATTTAAAAGAGAAACAAAGAAACTGATTTTTTTTTTTCCGGAAAAGATAAAAAAAACGAATGGTTTTAGCAGGAGAGAAACAAAAAGAGAGAGCGTTTGAGCTTCAGAGATGGGCACTGAGAGTGGAAAGTCAGCTGAAAATGATGGTGCTGAAGGCTGAATGTAAGCTTAGTTTGCAACAGCGTGAGGATGAGCAAACCCATGGTAGTCAAAAGCCTGGTGAGATACTTTTTAAGTATATTCACACCTTGCCTAAATTTGGATGAGTAGGATATGGAAATCTTTTTCATCTCATTTGGAAAAGTGGCTAAACAATTGCAGTGGCCAGATGCCATGTGGGTTTTGTTGATCCAAACGCAACTTGTAGGTAGAGCTAGTGAGGTATCCGCAACAATATCAGAGTAAGGATCTGGGGAGTATGAGGAGGTGAAGAAAGTGCATATGAGCTTGTGCCAGAAGCCGATAGACAACATTTCTGAAATCTTAGGAGTGACCCTGGTCAAACCTATATTGAGTTTGAAAGGGTCAAAGAAAGTAATTTTGATAAATGGGTAAGAACTTTAAAAATCGAACAAATCTATGATGCACTTAGAGAGATAATTATTTTGGAGGAATTCAAAGATTCATTACCTGAAGTAGTGCAAACTCTTGTGGAAGAGCAGAGAGTTAAAACAGCAAGGTTAACAGCTGAAGAGCATGATGATTATGAATTGTTTCATAAAACACATTTTTGGTTTCCAGAATCAATTTCAGTCCATGAGGGATAGGAATTGGGGAAAAGAGATATCCTCATGTGGAAAGGATATGTAGATCTCAGTGAAGATCAGAAGGATAACTTACACAGGGTAAAAAGGAAACCCTTGAAGGGGACAAAGAAGCAAAAAAGATCCGATGTTTTCGTTGCAATAAATTAGGTCACAGGAATTCACTGTGTTGGTGGGCTATGCAAAAAAACACAGATGTCGGAAAACAGAATAAGCCTGGGAGTTTTATTGGAGTGGTAACAGAAAGCACAGTGGAGGCTAGAAAGCTGCATCAGAGAGTACAAGCTAATCGGAGGTTGGTTAAGGAGGAAGTGATGGATCTGCGTATAAAACATACCTGCAAAGGAAAAGTGTATTCACAAAGGTCAGGAGTAGCAGATAAACAGCAAGCAATATTAATGGACACAGGATGCTCAGTCTGTGATGCTGAAAGTTGAGAAGGCATGTAAATCCTGAAGGACTATTTCCAGAAAAGATACTGCTGAAGTTAATTCATGTGAGACAAAAATCGCACAATTATATAAAGCGGGAATGGAATGTCCTGTAAAGTGTGGATATGTTGTGGTAGGAGTATTGGACAAACTTTCAGCTCCAGGAATACAATTTGTCCTTGTAAAGTATGTAGCTGATTCACCGGTAGGAGTGCTGCCTGGTCTGGTTGAAAAGCCAGTGGAATCACAAGCAACTGAAGCAATGCAGGAGTCTTATCCTGGAATCTTTCCTGATTATGGGGCAACAAGGTCACAATGTCACAAACTGAAACAGGAGAGATCAAAAATGTAAAAATAAGGAAGCAGAAGTGGCATTGGCAGAGACATTGTTCCATCAGATAGTTGAGACAAAACAGGAGTAAATTGGTGATCATGGAAATATGTTTAGTTCAGCTAATCTAATTGATTAGATTAGATTACTTACAGTGTGGAAACAGGCCCTTCGGCCCAACAAGTCCACACCGCCCCACCGAAGCGTAACCCACCCATAACCCTTACCTAACAGTACGGGCAATTTAGCATGGCCAATTCACCTGGCCTGCACATCTTTGGACTGTGGGAGGAAACCGGAGCACCCGGAGGAAACCCACGCAGACACGGGGAGAACGTGCAAACTCCATACAGTCAGTTGCCTGAGGCGGGAATTGAACCCGGGTCTCAGGCGCTGTGCCACCGTGCCGCCAACATGAGTTGTAACATAAAAATGAACATTTAAAGCAGTTTGCTCCCATGGAATGCAGGGAAAGTTGTCTTGAAGGTAACAGATTATTTTGCAGACTTGAGGCCTGTGGCCAGTGATGCGCTGAAAGAATCAGTTTTGAGCTCGCTGCTTTTCATCATGGACAGTGAGGAAGATTACCTTAGAATACAAGAGCCACCATGAAAGCGAATATAATCACACATTTAAAATATATCTGGATAGATACATCAAAAAGAATGGTTCAGAGGAATATTGGCAAAATGCTGCCAAATGAGACTAGATCAGATTAGGATGTCTGGTCGACGCAGATAATTTGGACGAAATTGTCTGTTTCCGTGCTGTTTCACCCTCTGATTCGATCAGAGGAATGAGGAAAAGTTCCAAAAGGCCTTTAGAGTGGAGATTCTCTTCCCCAAATGCTTGTGGTGCTTCTTTGTTTACATTTATTCAAAGATGTTAACTCGTTAAATATTTGACAGTGAAGTGAATGGGATAATGGGATAAGGACAGGACAGTGGGGCTGAGACCCCAACCTGATCAGCCACAATCTTAGTGCCTGGTGGATAAGGCTCATAGTATCCAATGACCCATTCCTGCTCCTCGGTCCCATGTTTCTGTGTTCCACTCAGCCTCTCAAACCTGATAGACAGTAGCATTTGGAGGCCACTTACTGCTATCACCTCGTGCACAGAAACAGAGGAGACCATTCTGTCCTTCAATACTTTCCCACACGGTTTGGGTGATTTGCAAAATGTAATTGGAAAACCCAGGCTGGGTATGAAAGAAGCCCCTCGTCTCTCTTTCCAGAGCTTCCACATTCTGCAAAATATGTTCCACTTGTTGGTCACGTTATCGTCCAATTTCACTGTGAACACAGCTCAGGTGCCTCACCCAGAGATGGCTCAGAAAATCCTCTGGACTCGCTGACTATAACATTCAATATCAGAACTTCCAGGAAAATAACATCCACTAACTTTCCAATAATAGAATGTGAGAACATAGAAACAGAAGCAAGTCATTCGCTCCCTACCCCCACCCCTCAAGATTGACTTCCCCTTCAGTAAGATCATGGCTGATCTTCTCTCGGTCTCAAGTCCTCTTTCATGCCTAATTCTTCTTAGCACTTAACTCTCTACAGGTCAAAATCCATCTAAAGCCTCTTTAAATACTTTCGTAGAACAGAGAACATAAGACAGTACAGCACAGTACAGGCCCTTCAGTCCTCCATGTTGTGCTGATCTTTTATCTTACTCTAAGATCAGACTCATCGACATAGTTACATGAATTATCCTCCGTGTGCCTATCCAAGCATCGCTTAAGTATCTGACTCGACTAGCATTACTGGCACCCAATACTCTCTGATTAAGGAACCGAACTCTGACATCTCCCCAAAACCTTCCTCCATCACGTTTAAATTATGTGCCCTCATTATGTACGTTTCTGCCTGGGGAAAAGGTCTCTGGCTATTCACTATATCTATGCCTATCATATTGTACATCTCTATCCAGTCACCTTTCATCCTGCTTCACTCCATTGAGAAAAGCCCTAGCTCCCTCAACCTTTATTCATAAGACCTGCTCTCCATTCCAGTCAGCATCATGGAAACTTCCCTCTGCACCCTTTCTAAAGCTTCCTCATCCTTCCCAGAATGAGGTGACCAGAACTAAGCAAATTTTTCCAAGAGTGGTCGACCAAGGGCGCTACAGATCTGCAGTATCACCTCGAGGCTCTTATACTCAATCTTCCTGCTAATCAAAGCTAACACACTATATGCCTTCTTAACAACCCTATCACAATTTGGGGAGCAACCTTAAGGGATCTATGGTCATGGAGCCCAAGATCTTTCTTTTTCTCCACACTGTCAACAATCCTGACGTTAACCCTGTATTCTGCATTCACATTCGACCTTGCAAATAGAATCATTTCATACTTCCCAGTTTAAAATCCATCTGCCACTTATCAGCCCAGTTCTGCATCCTGTGAATGTCCCATTGCAACCGACATCAGCTCTACACACTATGAACCAGTCCACAAACTTCCGTGTAATCGGTAAACGAGTAAAGCACTCTTCCACTTCCTCATCCAAGTCATTTATAAAAATCACAAAAAGAAGCGGTCCCACAACTGATCCATGCAGAACACCACTGGTCTCTTTCAGTGATCTATCTCCCTTAACTCTCTGTAAGAGAATTCCTGATATTCATTTCCCTCTGAAGAAAACATTCTCTGCTTCTCTACCTTGACCTACTGAAATGAACAAAAGAGGGAACACAGACGCTCAAGTAAGAGACACTGGCCCCGAAGTCAAGGCAGTATTAGACTGAGGATGGCATCAAGGATCCTGAGCAAAATCGCATTAATGAGAATTGATTATGACCTCTCCACCGCTCGGAGTTATTCACAGCACAAGGGAAGGTATTTATTATCAGTGGACATCAATCATCTCAGCCGTGGGGTATCTCTGCAGGAGATTCTCAGGGTCTCTCCCTCAGCCCAGGCATCTGCAGTTGGGCAGCCGAGCATGCCTGCAGTGTGAAAGCAGGCCATTCAGCCCATTGAGTTCACACAGATCCGATGTAGGGATAGTCACTGAAGACTACGCAATGTTCAGAAAGAAATTCAGCCCTCGGCTTCTGAAGCCATCTGTGTCCATGTGCGACAAGACCTAGAGAACATTCAAACTTTCGCTGTTAAAGTTTTGGTAACATTCATGTAACACAGCACTGCCAGGCACTGCACATTTCCCCAGAAAAAGGAAAAGCCCATTCACTACCTCAATGTGGGTTCACAAGAATATGGGGAAGTCATTCACCCCATCAAAACGACTGGGCAAGAAGAGGGATAGCCCAATCAGTCCCTCCTGCCTATGCCATAGGAAGACAAGGAGATAGTTCACTCAAATGCATCATTTACACGGGTCAGAAAGAGACCATTTCACATCTGGAGCCATTTAGAAAGCTACAAGAAGTGGTCATTCAGCTTCTTAGGTCACTGACACAGGAAGAGGAAGGTGTCAGATATCACAAACAGATGGTGCATAGACGGCTCTAACTTGTTCCATATTGCTTCATTACTCATAGTACGTATGTATTACTTTAACATGGTTTTCTGGCAGTGGGAATGAAGGCAACATTTTTACCCATTCGCCAAAGTGTTGTCCATTCCAGGAAGTTAGACACATGGTCTCTATGAAGTTCAGAAGATTGTGGAGAATGGCTAACTGTTTCAGAATGAAGGTCTTGTGGCTACTGACAATGTAACATTCAGTGCAGGGTCACACAGCAACTGTACATTAAAGTTAATTCAGAGTCTGTGCTTCTCTGCCTTTAGACATGCAGCTCTGCAGAGGCATGGACACTACCGGGCATTGGATGCTTGCATTAAACAAGCATCCAATGAGAAGTATGGAATTTTCACCCTATTCAGTAGCTTAGGGCATAATGAGTGTCCAACTATAACCATCAAGTTTCAACTTCTTATTCCCTCATATTGTTACATATTAAACATGAGTTCCTTCACTTTCTCCTCATATTAACATCATGCCAGGGTTTAGTCTGGTGAAATCTCTTTGGACTGTATCGCTGACAAGATCATTATTTATTAATCAGATTCTGCCTGTACACAATATCCCAAATAGTCTCCAAACAAAACACTACCATTGGGAAAGATGCATTTACTCTGGTACTTTAATCATTTTGCATGAAGAGCCATATATCATTTACTTGCTTCTGCGTAAAGATACTGTCAGAGCTTTATGACCAAGTACATCCAGGTCTGCTTCAACAACAGCTCTTCCCAACTTCTCACTATTTAATGAATATAAATATATTCATATGAATATATGAATATATTTGTTGTTCCTGTCTGTAACATTTTATGTTTTGCGAAGAGCTATTGCCCAAACACTGATCGTACTGATACCCTAAAGTCTTCACTCCAGATAAAAACACTACTCTCTTCATTCTCTCGAATATCCAACTTTTAATACATTCGGTGTATTCCACCCCTACTTACCCATGGACTCTATCATTCTCACATCACCTGTATTCAACCATGTCAAACATCTGCTTAAAATGAAAATACTCCACTCCCATTGGTTCTCAATTGTCGATGTCACAACAGACAACCTCCACAAAACCCAGCAGGTTTATCATAGATCATTTCGCCTTCCTAAATCTAGGCCGAATCTACCGAATCATGTCATTATTTTCTAAGTGTCTAGTTGTCACATTCCTCACAAAAGGTTACGATGTTTTTCTCACAACTGATATCATGCTAACCACTATTTAGTTATCTCTGTCCTGTTTTAAATATTTAGGTGTACAATAGCTGCTTTCCAGTCTGCAGGATCCTTTCCAGAATCTAACCAGCTTTGAAGAATAGGCAGTAATTCTTTCGCTCACTCTACTGCCACATCCTCAATAATCTGGATGTAGCTCATCAGATGCAACAACAGACCAACCTTCAATTCAATTAGATTTTCAAAGAAATACCTTTTTATTAATTCTAATTTCCTGCTGTTACGATTTTTCACCAGTCATTATGTTCCCTTTTATCTCTGGAAGGTGGTTTTTGTACCTTCCTCAGGGAGATGGACTCAATATATTGCTCTCAGCTGACAGGTGGCTTCTGTCAGCCAGTCAATACATCGGAGGACTGCACTTCGTTGATGATGGATATGTTATTCGCTCCTGTCTGGAAAATTCCAGAATTAATCGAGTTTAATTCATGGTCAGGATCAGCACAGTCCTGTCACTGGTGTGAAGCTACATAGTATACTGAACCAGGGGACAAAGCTCAGTGACCACCTCAAATTTGAAACAAACTGGTTTCATACCTTACACCTGGCCCAGCTGAGACAAATGTCCCGGGATATCACAGGGAGAATAGTGCACTGCCCTGCTCCTTCCTATTTATAGAGCTTCCCTTCTGTGGAGTTTCATCTCCATTTGTTCACAATGTACCCAGACACTCTGTAAATGCAGTGTACTGAGTGGGGTAACCAGACCCACCGGCTGACAATACAAACCGGAGAAAAGCATCCACCGAAAGTCCACTGATTTTCCAAAGTCAGGAACAAGTCAATTCCCCACACGCATGATGCACACATTCAGTTTTGAAAATTATTTCCACTACTGAGTTTCTCTTCCTGGTAGCGAAAGCAGTTGCACCTCTGCACAGTCTCACAGTAAATGTTTCTCTCCTCAAAGAAGCATTTGACAGTGCAACATTACCTTTCTCTGTATGTCAGCAACTATAAGGACAGCACCAGTATTGCCAATGGATTTGATCATGACACTCAGAGAAGAGAGATAGAGGGAAAATAACTCACTTAAAGCAGGGACATATCTAAATGGACGCGATGTTCAGGAATATGGGAAATGGGGAAATGTGAGAATAACTTGCCATTTTGTTCTCCTTTCTGTTCATCATTGGCAATCCCTTTGATCACGTTTCATTTATTTTCCTCTCTTTTTCTGGCAATTTCTCCGTCCATTCTATTAAATCTGGCCCCCACCTCACTCTCCAACTTAACCATCCCTGATACCAGGATAAATAATATTATTTCCCAGTTTGCTTGCAGTTGTGAAGCAGGGTCACTGGACTCCAACCGTTATCTGCATTGCTCATGACGGGGGCTGCCATACCTGCTGAGATTCTCCAACAATTTCAAACGCTGGAGAATTTTATTTTCGATCTCTAGCACCCACCGTTCCTTGGTTTATTTCACCTTTAATGCTGTTGTTTCACGGGATGCCAGCATCACGGGCAAGGGCAGCACTTGTTGTCCATCACTAATTGTCCTTGACTACGTGGCTATTTGTCAGGACAAAATGGAGTCAACAATTTTGTTATGTGTCTGAAGTCACACTGATATCAGACTGGGCAATAATGTTAAGTTTCTTTATGAAAGACTCAGTCAAATAATAAAAATAAATCCTGACTGTTTCTGGTTTCCATGAGTGAAATTAGGTTTCATTCCAATTGTTGTCATTCGAATTTAAACTCTGATCTGGGCTGTGGTAGGGTTTTAAACAATGCCTTAGAGTCATAGCCAGTGCATCTGAATTACCCACCTAGTTACATTATCACTCTGATACAGAGTCCTTGTTCCCTAATCCGTATTCCCTTGTCCCTGCCAAAGTGAGTTGGAGGGGACATCAAGATAACTATCAACAGTCAAAAGGATTTTGGGAAAAAAGAGAAAGAGAGATTGAGAGATAATTTCATTTAAGAGCACAGATTTCAGAATGCTGAAATGAAGACATTTCGACAGCATTCTGCAACATGAGCCTGTATTCCATGGAAAGATAGATGCAGTGGACATTGGTGTTAGTAAGGATGATGGAGAGTTTTGGATGAGCATTTGTTCTGCAACTTTGTAACTGGGTGTGGGGTCAGCAGAGTCTTTGACTCATTGGGCTGAATCTAACAATAATTTGTCTCAGTGACATTTTTATTGAGTATGACAGGGGAATTGCCTGTATGAGGCTGAGCTAGTTTCTTGGTGCTATCTTATCAAACTCACCTCATTACCTACCCACTCAATCTCATAGTGTTCCTCTCCCTCAATGCCAAACCGATTGTCCAAACCAACATGGCTGGAGGGACTTACCATCTCAGTGATGCCCCTGGATATTCTGTGATCACTGGCATTGGTGCCATCTTTCAAACTGTTGAACCTTCTCAGTTTGGAGCGACCCTGCACAGTTGACCCCGTACATGGCGGATAAGGGGAATTAACACAACGATTTTTCATCTCTCTCTCTCTCTCTCTCTCTCTCTCTCTACTTATATCCAAACACAATTAGTAATTCTGGCTCACTCTGTCTCACTTTATTGTATTCAGCCAAACATTGCTTCTGAGCACTTGTCCCGTTATGAAATACAATTTCGTGCAGAGAACATTTTTATCCTCAGCTGTTATCTTGACCGTTATCTGAAATGTACCACTTTCCTTGTAAGGAACGTTTCTTTTGCCCTTTGTCTGTGACTGTTTCTGTCTGTAACAGTTACATTGTCTCCCACTCAGTTTGCTGGACGTCTGATTTGTGATGCAGAGGGAGTCCAGCAGAGCAGATTCAATTCCCCCACACTGACAGAGGTTACCATGAAGGGGATGCTCTCTCAACAATGGGCAATCTCGCATGGCCAATCCACTCTAAACTGTACATCTTTGTACTCTGGGAGGAAACTGGTGAATTGATGGGAACCCACACAGATACATGGAGGATGTTCAAACTCCACATTGTGTGTCACCTGAGTTTGGAATTGAACCCAGTTCCTTGGTGATGTGAGGCAGCAGTGCTAGCCACATATCCATCATACTCCTCAGTGGGTTCTATTAATTACCTGTAGCTGACTGAAGAAATCTAACAGTGTTGTTCTGATAACTGAACCTGTCTTAGAACTTTAGCATTGGCCATATTACCAACCTGGTTACATTTAAAATCTGCTGTGAACAGTAGAGGAGTGGGACTAGAAAGGGAAACAGTGGCACCCTCCAAACTCAGTCAGAACCGGAGTGAGGAGAAATTCACAAAGTGGAAATTCATTCAAGTGGGAATTCCCTTTCCCAGAAGTTTGGGGGGGTGGGGGGAGAGAGCTGAATCATTACATTATTTTGATGCTGGTTAATCTGATTATCCATAGACAGGTGAATCAGGGATAATGCTGCATGGAGAGAAAAGTGCAGCTGGGACCACAATAAGATGAGCCACAAACTTATTTACTGGTGGAGTAGTGTCAATGGGCCGAATATTCTCATGTTGCTTTCAGCCTTTCGAACCTGCTGCACAGGAGCAGATCGAGGTCACTCCAAAGGTTAGGTGTAGTTTGGGAAATGTACTTGGAAAATCCAGACTGGGTCAGGCAGTGACCCCACCCACCCACCCCCACCCCAATCCCTGTTTCCAGGCTTCCCCTCTCTGTAACTTCTACTCCAGATGTGGGTCATGTTACAGACCCAGATTCGCTGTGAATACAGCCCCCATACTCCACACAAGGTCAACTCAGATAAATCCTCTGCTTTCCCTGAATGCAACATTTTACATCATGACTTCCAGGAAAATAATCAAGCCTGCACTGTGACTCAACAAGCACATGGCTGATCTACTCCAGGGCTCAACTCCAATTTCCTGCTGAGCCCTTATATCCCTCAACTCGCAGATATGTCAAAAACCAATCCAGCCCGTCTGTAAAGACATTCAGTGTCCAAGCCTCCACAGTCTCTGGGTTCGGGAATCCCAGCCATTCACTATCTTCTGAAAGAAGATAATTCTTTACATCTCAGTTTGAAATCAATATTCCTTATTCTGTATCGACATCCCTGAGTTCGAGACTCTGCCCTGGTCTGAAACCAATTTCTCAACACCGACCTTGTCAAGCCCCCTCTGTATTTTGTCCGTTTCATTAATGTCACCCTCATTCAATTAAACTACAATGAATAATCGCCTCAGCGTTTTTGATGTATTCAATAAATCAACTCTTGCATCCCAGGAACCAATCTAATGAACCAATAATTCTCGATCAGCATGCTGATGTTATGTTTTAGATACAGAAACACTCCAATCCGATGTACTGCTACTTTCTTGGGAGTCTTCCCTATTAAATAACAGCCTGCCTTTTGCTTGTCAGTGTCATCCACAAACTAGGATGCATATTGCCCTGAGCTCCCGCCGTCAGGCTATCAGTATAGATTGTGAGCAGCTCTTGCTATCAGACTGATATTTGTGGTACTCCAGAAGATACATTTTTTTATAAAGATCGATGCTGACTCTCCGATTTCTAAGTGTTTTCCAATTGTCATCCCATGCTAATGCATCTGTCTTGTGTACGAACATTTATTTGGTGAAACCTTGTTGAAAATCTCTGGAAAGCCTCATGTCTACCAGTCCACCTTTATCAAGGCCACTTGTTACATTCTCAGGGATCTCCAGAAAAACTTTGCATGATTTTACAGGTAAAATGTTCACTTTTAACAAGACCATGCTGACTCTATGTGAAGCTTTTCTAAATGTTCTGCAGTCCCTTACTTAACAACAGACTCTCACAGATTCCCAGCAATAATGGTTCGGCTAAATGTTTCCTGCTTTCAGTCTCGCTCCTTTCTTGAAGACAGTCGCCACATTGGAGGGTCTCCAGTTTCACTGGATCACTCCTTTAATCCAGAGAGTTATGAAATATTTCACACAGAGTCACCAACCACTCTGTGACCACTTCTTTTAAAACCAGCTATGAATTGCTGATGACCTGTTTACCCTTGGTCTTATCTGTTTGAGGAATGTCTTGTTCCCTTTGTTAGAGACAGTTCAAGATCTTCCCTCCTATTGCCATTTTTTAAATATAATTGAAATATTTGTAGCACCTTCGCCTATGAGGAACGATGTAAAATACTGGTCTAAGTTATCTATCTGTTGCCAATTTCCCAGTCACAACCTCCAAATGTCCTCAATATACCATTATTTTTACCAAAGATCTTGCACACCTCTTTAACTCTACTTACATACACGGAAAAGCTCGTGCTACTTGTTTTTACATTTCTTGCCAACCTGATTTCATCACATCCTTTCTTCCCCTTTCTTCACTTTCTATATTCATATGGTCATATCGTTGCACAAACACAATCTTTGGTCCAACTTGTCAACGCCAGCCAGGTTTTCCAATACAAACTAATCCCATCTGCTTGCATTTGGCCCAAACACCTCAAAACGGTTCCCATTCATTTGTTTGTCCAAATGTCTTTTAAATGTTGGAGCTGTACTTCAATCTGTTAGTCTTCCTCTGGCAGCTCATTCCATAAACACGTCATCCTCTGTGTAAACGAAGCTCCTTCTTCCTCCCTTTCAAATCTTCCCTCTTACACCATAAACCTATACACTCTATGGTTTCATTTTCTTATCCTGTGGAAAAGACCTTGGCCTTTCACCCTATTCATGCCTCCCATGATTTTATAAATTTCTATAATGTCACCCCCAACCTCCTACATTCCGTCTGATGCTAACTTCAAGAACAAGCTTTTAAAAATAGGCACTACAAATTTGAAACAATATTAAAAGCGACTAATAAACAGCACTCAGCCCAAACTTCATACTGTCATTTGTTTTCTCCATGATACAATACTAAGGCAGCATGAAAATCTTACTAGTGACAATAAAAGGTCAATCACCTGAATTCCTTTGTCTGACGGTGGTGATGATCTGTACAGTGAAAATGTATCTCTGGCCAGATCTGTATAATACCACATGGTCAACATTCTCCGTCCTGGCCTCCCTATGACCTTGTGTGGCTGTGTCTTTTTTATCTTCCACTCAATAGAGAGAACTTATTTCCCCCATTCACATCTTAACTTAAACTCATTTGTATCATCTTCTCATTCACCACTGCTAAAAGCCTGTTAATCTGTTTTCACGGCCTCTTTTCCCTATCACCTAACCTCCCCACCCTGCCAAGGACTAAAATGTCCACTTTCCAATCCATTTCAGTTCTCAAGAAACAATATCACACTGGACTTGAAACGCTAAGACTGTTTTTATATATCTTCAGATACTGCCAGACCTGCTGAGTTTCTACAGAAATAAATAGGCACAGAATAAATTTTCAATTAAACAAATAACTGGATACTGGAAATAAAAATGCAAGAATTACTGGAGAAACTGGGAAGGGTCACTGCACCTGAAAGATTACCTTTACTTTCACGCCACAAAATGCAGCCAGACCTGCTTAGCTTCTTCAGCAATTTCTATTTTTGAACAAGTTCCAAAGAAGTGTGTCAAATCTGCTCAAACGCCCTGTCCAGCACATAGCGTGGGACATCGGGAAGGGAACAGTAACGCAAAGTGCACAAGATCACTGGCTCTGAAATGACATAAGGCTGGCATCGCTGACACGAGAGAGGTCTTAATCATGGTCAAGGAGAAAAACAAAGCAAAAAACATTTACTTCAAACAAAGGAGATGGTATTTCGGGAAAGAAAATGATTCAGATTAATATGTTAAAGCATCAGAGTAATGTAACCTATTGGAGGCGTGACATCAGGGAGAGACCCTCAGCAGAATGAGAATATGAAACCGGAAGGCTAGGTCACTGAGTACGGGGTTCATGGATGAATCTGTCTCCATGTGAACTGGGGGAAAGTCAGTAGAATTGGTTTCTGGATTAATAATGCTGCAAGAGCACAGCAGTTCAGGCAGCATCCGAGGTGCAATAAAATCGACGTTTCGGGCAAAAGCCCTTAATCAGGAATAAAGGCAGAGACCCTGAAGCGTGGAGAGATAAGCTAGAGAAGGGGGGGGGGAGTGGGGAGAAAGTAGCATAGAGTACAATAGGTGAGTTGGGGGGGGGGATGAAGGTGATAGATCGAGGGCGGGGGGAGGGTTGAGTGGATAGGTGGAAAAGAAGATAGGCAGGTAAGACAAGTCAGGACAAGTCATGGGGACAGTGCTGAGCTGGAAGTTTGGGACTTGGGTGAGGGGGGTAAGGGGAAATGAGTAAACTGTTGAAGTCCACATTGATGCCCTGGGGTTGAAGTGTTGCGAGGCGGAAGAAGAGGCGTTCTTCCTCCAGGCATCTGGTGGTGAGGGACCGGCGGTGAAGGAGGCCCAGGACTTCCATGTCCTTGTCAGATTGGGAGGGGGAGTTGAAATGTTGGGCCACGGGGCGGTGTGTTTGATTGGTGTGGGTGTCACGGAGATGTTCCCTAAAACACTCTGCTTTGAGGTGTACGGTCTCCCCAATGTAGAGCCAACCGCATCAGGAGCAACAGATGCAATAAATGATATTAGTGGATGTGCAGGTAAAACTTTGATGGATGTGGAAAGCTCCTTTAGGGCCTTGGATAGAGGCGAGGGAGGAGGTGTGGGCGCAGGTTTTGCAGTTCCTGTGGTGGCAGGGGAAAGTGCCAGGATGGGAGGGTGGGTTGTAGGGGGGCGTGGACCTAACCAGGTAGTCACGGAGGGAACGGTCTTTGTGGAAGGCGGAAAGGGGTGGGGAAGGCAATATATCCCTAGTGGTGGGATCTTTTTGGAGGTGGCTGAAATGTCGGCGGATAATTTGGTTTATGCGAAGGTTGGTGGGGTGGAAGGTGAGCACCAGAGGCATTCTGTCATAATTACGGTTGGAGGGGTGGGGTCTGAGTGCGGAGGTGTGGGTTTTAGACGAGATGCGTTGGAAGACATCTTTAACCACATGGGAAGGGAAATTGCGGTATCTAAAGAAGGAGGCCATCTGGTATGTTCTGTGGTGGAACTAGTCCTCCTGGGAGTAGGTAAGGCGGTGGCGGAGGAATTGGGAATAGGGGTTGGCATTTTTGCAAGAGGTAGGGTGGTGATGTAATCCAGGTAGCTGTGGGAGTCAGTGGGTTTGCAAAAAATGTCAGTGTCAAGTCGGTCGTCATTAATGGAGATGGAGAGGTCCAGGAAGGGGAGGGAGGTGTCAGAGATGGTCCAGGTAAATTTAAGGTCATGGTGGAATGTGTTGGTGAAGTTGATGAATTGTTCAACCTCCTCGAGGGAGCACGAGGTGGCCCCAATGCAGTCATCAATGTAGCAGAGGAAGAGGTGGGGAGTGGTACCTGTGTAATTACAGAAGATCGACTGTTCTACGTAACCAACAAAGAGACAGGCGTAGCTGGGGCTCATACGTGTGCCTATGGCTGCCCCTTTGGTTAGATTAGATTAGATTACTTACAGTGTGGAAACAGACGCTTTGGCCCAACAAGTCCACACTGACCCGCCGAAGCGCAACCCACCCATACCCCTAACCTAACACTACGGGCAATTTAGCATGGCCAATTCACCTGACCTGCACATCTTTGGACTGTGGTAGGAAACCGGAGCACCCGGAGGAAACCCACGCAGACACGGGGAGAATATCTGGAGGAAGTAGGAGTATTCGTAGGAGAAATTGTTAAGAGTGAGGACCAATTCGGCCAAAGGAATGAGAGTGTCGGTGGAAGGGTACTGTTGGGGATATTGGGTGAAGAAAAAAATGGAGGGCTTGGAGGCCCTAGTCATGGCGGATGGATTGGATATCCATGGTGCAGATGAGGCATTGGAGGCCAGGGAAATGGAAGTCTTGGAGGAGGTGAAGGGCGTGGGTGGTGTCACGAACGTTTGTGGGGCATTCCTGTACTACGAGGTAGGTAGAGATGAGTTCAGTGGGGCAAGAGAATGCTGAGACAATGGGTCGGCCAGGGTGGTCAGAATTGTGGATCTTGGAAAGGAGGTAGAACCGGGCAGTGCAGGTTTCCCGGACTATGAGGTTGGAAGCTGTGGGTGGGAGATCTCCTGAGGTTATGAGGTTCTCTATGGTCTCGGAGATGATGGTTTGGTGATGGGAGTGGGTTCATGGTCGAGGTGGCGGTAGGAGGAGGTGTCCTCGAGTTGGCATTTGTCTTCAGCCGTGTAGAGATCAATGCACCAGACTACCTCTGCGCCCCCTTTATCTGCTGGCTTGATGGTGAGGTTCGGATTGGAGAAGAGGGATTGGAGGGTTGCCCGTTGTGAGGGTGAGAGGTTGGAGTGGGGGAGGGGGTAGACACGTTGAGACAGTTAATGTCCCAGCGGCAGTTGGAAATGAAGAGGTCGAGGGCAGGTAATAGGCCAGCGCGGGGTGTCCAGGGGATGCAGTGTGTTGGAAGTGGATGAAGGGGTCCTCGGAAGGTGGGCGAGAGTCCTGATTTTGAAAGTAAGCTCGGAGGCGGAGGTGGCAGAGGTTTGCAGATATTGCAGCTCACACTGGGCAATCATGTGATGCTGTAGATCTAAGCAGCAGTCGCAGTACAATTGCATTCAATCACAATCCATAACTTATCCCCAGGATAATCCATCAGTCTATCATTACCATCAAGCCGAGTGATTGTTCACTGACGAGTTTGGGTGAACATGCCAAAGTCAGAACCATGTGTGTCTAAACCTAATGGCAACCCATTAAAGCTACTGCACTTTGACTGGTTACATTCCAAACAGCAGAATTACAATCTGATGGAGAGGGCGAAATCAGCCCAAGACTAACAGATAAGATCAAAGCTCTGCATTCTACCCTCATTCAGTCATCAATGTCGATAGACTACTAAACAACTTACTGGAGGAGAGGACTCCACAAATATCCCCATCATAAATAACGGAACAGCCCTGAGCATCAGGTAAATGACAATGATGTGGTATCTGCACCATCCTCAGCCAGAAGTGTTGAGACGATTATCCACCTCAACTACGTCATGATGCCCACAGAATCACAGATGCCAGTCTTCAACCGATTCGATTCACTGCACGTGACATGAAGAAATAGCTGAACACAGTAGATACAACAAAGGCAATGGGCCCTGACACCATTCCTGTAATGGGACTGAAGACTTGTGCTACACAACAAGCCGTGTCCCTGGGGAAGCTGTTTCATTCCAGCTCCAACTTTGACAACTCCCTGGCAATGTAGAAAATTACTCAACTATATCCATTGAGTCATAGAGTCATAGAGACGTACAGCATGGAAACAGATGCTTCTGTCAAACCCGTTCATGCCGACCAGATATCCCAACCCAATCTCGTCCCACCTGCCAGCATCTGGTCCATATCCCTCCAAATCCTTCCTATTCATAATCCCATCCAAATGCCTCTTAAACGTTGCAACTGTACCAGCCTCCACGACATCCACTGGCAGCTCACTCCATACACCTACCATCCTCTGCTTGAAAAATGTTGCCCCTTAGGTCTCTTTTATATATTTGCCCTCTCACCCTAAACCAATGCCCTCTAATTCTGGACTCCCAGACGCTAGGGAAAGGACTTTGTCTATTTATCCTATCCATGCCACTCATGAGTTTATAAACATCTATAAGGTCATCCCTTAGCCTCCGATGCTCCAGGGAAAACAGCTCCAGCCTGTTAAGCCTCTCTCTATAGCTCAAATCTTCCAACCCTGGCAATATCCTTGTAAATCTTTTCTGAACCCTTTCAAGTTTGACAACATCTTTCCAATAGGAACGAGACCAGAATTGCACGCAATATTCCAACAGTGGCCTTACCAATGTCCTGTACAGACACATACTCAGCCCCATAACAAGGGAATAACTACAGTCTGACCATTTACTACGCCTCAGTCTCGTCGCGATAGTCACATTGGTGAGAGTTCTTTTTGACAGAGCTGTCAAGCAGCACAGAAATAACCAGCTCAGTGTGGTTTCAGATAGATCCCCATGTGGAGATAGTGTTGTGGAAATGTCACCGGATTACTAATCCAGACCAGGCTAATGCTCTGGCAGCTGGTGGAAGTTAATAACAATTAATAAAATATCAAGATGCAAAATCTGGCGTCAGTAACAGTGACCTTGAAGCCAATGTCGATTGTAAACACCAATTTGCTTCCCCAATGTACTTTCAAGAAGTGAATCGCCTGTGCTTCCCTGGTCTGGCCTAAAAGTGACTCCAGACACACAGACATGTGATAAACTCTTCAATGGTCTTGGAAACAGTCAAGCAAGACCCTCTATTGCATCAAACTGCTCCGAGGTCTTAAAGGATAAACCCGGACAGAACAACCAGCTTCAGTCTCGGCGTTGGAAAAGGAAATTGGAAACACAGTCCTTCCACCCTGCAGAGATCTCCTTCCTAACATCTGACAGCTTGTGACTAGATTTACAGAGCTTTCCCACAGGCTGCACAGAAACGTCGGGAAAGGAGAACGTCTTCCCACACATTGAGCCTTCTCCATTCTAGTTCGTGGAGAAAATCTTCTCAATGCAATTTTCCCCACACAAGGTTCATATCCGTTTGTACGTTTAAACATCGGGACATATAAAATAAAAATGAGTGTAGTCTTTTCGGCTTCTCAATTTTACTCCTCCATTCAATATACAGGCAGTTCTCCAATAATGTGTGCTTATTAAACACGATTTGGCTGCAACACGATTCAAGAATTGTGCACCTTTCTTTATAATGCAAGCTCCCGTTCACTTGAACGTGATTCCACCCTGGCACCAACTGAACAGCCAAACCCAGCCTCAGGGTCCTCAGTTTGCAAAATGCACCCTCAATGTGTTCAGCTAAAACAGGAATGTTATTCACTCTGAACATCTTGAAACTGAGCCTGAAACTTGGAAGTCTTAGCAAAGTTTGAGAAGATTTGTAGCTCAGGTTGAGGTTATAGATGGATGAACCTTCTAGCTCAGCGAGCAAACCTACATCCAAAACTGGGAATTGTAGTCGACATTTAGAAGGAACCTTATTTCAATCCAGTGTAAGAATCTTGGGGAGAAATCTTGGGAAGGCAGAGTGGCTCAGCGGTTAGGACCAGGGACCCGGGTTCAATTTCTGCATTGGGTTAATTTCTGTTTGCATATGTGCCATGTGTCTGCATGAGTTTCCTCCAGGTGCTCCAGTTTCCTTCCACAGTCCGAAGATGTGCTGGTCAGGTGAATTGCCCATGCTAAACTGGCCATAGTGTTAGGTGTGTTAGTCAGGGATAAATATAGGTTGGGGAATGGATCTGGGTGGGTTACTCTTCGGAGGGTGGTGTGGAGTTGTTGGGCTGAAGGGCTTGTTTCCTTAATGTCGGTAATCTACTGTAACTGGAATCCCGCGGTAGCGTCATGTGGTCAGTCCGTTCGCGTGCTTCCTGGTGAAGAGCTTGGTGAAAGGTACAGTGCTGTATTCAGTAACTGTAGTGTGAAAGTGGTACATTTACATCACTATTACATTACAATATATGGTTGAAAGATTTACATAGACTGTGCTGTTGTTAGTATTAGGCTGCCTAATTTTTATGTTTTGATTTTTCCTGACATTATTGGGTCTTCGCCCCTTACCCTCTTTTTCCCAGAAGCTCCATTACTTATATTGCACCTCTTTCTGTAATACTGTTCCACAGGAACACAGCTACCGCGTTATCAGAGAACAACCTGTAATGAGTGCTGATTCTCTATCTCCACACCATATTCCTGCTCTCTTCCCATCCCCTTTGTGTCTTATAAACATTATTTATATTCAGTGCCTTGTCTTCCACAGCCTGATGTGGGAGAGAATTCCGCAGGTTCACCAGTCTCTGAGTGCAGACATTTATTCTCATCTGAATGCAGAGTGGCCTGCCTGTACCTAGTACTGTGGGGAGAATGTGAGGACTGCAGATGCTGGAGATCAGAGCTGAAAATGTGTTGCTAGACAAGCGCAACAGGTCAGGCAGCATCCAAAGAGCAGGAGAATCGACGTTTCGGGCCTGAAGAAGGGCTTCATTCCTGAAGAAGGGCTCATGCCCGAAACGTCGATTCTCCAGCTCTTTGGATGCTGCCTGACCTGCTGCGCTTTTCCAGCAACACATTTTCAGCCCGAATACTGTGGGCCCTTGTTTTAGACGTCCCAGACTGGGGAATCATCATCCCTGCATCCATACTGTTTCCCCCATCAGAGTTTTATATATTTCACTCGTTTTCCTACAGCTCATGGAATGCATGTCCAGTCACCCCAAACTCTGCTCCCACAACATGCATGTCAACCCAGAGATCAGTCTGGTCATCCTTCACTGCTCTCCCTCAATGTCAGATTTGTCCTTTATTAGGTAAGGACATTAACACTGCACACAATACTGCACAATGTTCAGGATGGGATCTCACCAAGGCCCTGCACAGCTGCAGTAATACATCCTTACTCCTGTACTCAAATCCCCCTGAAATGATGGTCAACGCACGACTTATCTCCTTAACTGCTTTCACTGTCCATAACCAAACAATCACAGAAGCATATACTCTGTACTGTCAGAAAAGCAGTATGATCTACTTTGGTCCCAATTTCTTACATGAGATCTGTAGCCATAAATGTTATGATAATTCAACTACGTTTTAATGGTTGTGAGATTACCCATCACAACTCTCCTCTCAGGAAACTTAATCCTGACTCCAATGCCCTCTGGGTGAAAAACAATCCTTGTATCTTCTCTAAACCTCAACCCCTTCACTTTAAAAGTGTTATCCCTAGATCTTGTCCCTTTGACTAAAAGGAGCAGCGGCTGCATAGCCACCCTGTCCATTCCCCTCGTAATCTTATCCTTCTGAATCAAGTCCCCCTCAACCTTCTCTGCTCCAGTGTAAACAATCCGAGTTTATTCAGCCTGTTTCCATAGCTGATATGCTCCATCTCAGGGAACATCCGGTTGAATCTCCTCTGCAACCCCTTCAGTGAAATCACATCCTTCCATAGTGTGATTCCCAGAACTCCACACAGTATTCCATCTGTGGCCGAATCAAAATTTTGGATAACTCTTAGAATCTATGTGTCAATGATTAAAGGCTATGCCGATAGTCGCATGTGACTTCTGAACTAACCTATTACCCTGCCTAGTGACATTCAGGGATGTGTGGAGAAACACCCTCTGAGATTCCTCGTGTGCTGCCATACATTGAGTTCTCCCCTGTCTGGTTCCTTCTTCCAAATTGAATCACCTCATATTTATCAGGGTTACATTCCATCTGCCGTTTCTCTGCCCATCTGATCATTCCATCCGTATCTTTCTGTAACATAAAACCTTTCTCCTCACTGCCACCCACCCGGACAATCTTTGTGCTCTGGCAGGAGACAGAGAGTACTGGTAGAAATCTGTTTATGTGATTGGAAACCAGTCTCCCCTGGCGTATCACAGGGACCAGTGCTGTGTCCCTTATCATTTGTGGTATTTAGAAATGATGTAGATGCGAATGTGGAGGGAGGGTGCTGTGGTGAGAATGTGCTACAGAAGCTGGAATCTGTACTGAAACCAACACATGCTGGACATCACAGTGATCACAGAGATCACAGTGACTCAGACAGCATCCATGGAGAGAGCACAGAGCACTTCATTGCCTATATTCTGATTCCTTTAAGTAAAGGCAAACGTAACTTTACCTTCCCCCATTTGCATATATTCCTCCCAATACAATTTGCTTTATTGTTGTAGGGCTAACTTACCGTATGGATTCTTTAAAAATCCTCCTGATATCCAAATATCCAACTATACCACTCTTCTCCATTGTTTATATCGGCAAGGTGCCTCTTCAAGCAAAAGGTTTGTAAGTGTTGCCTTCTCTTTCAGAAATATAGCATCATTCTCTAGACGTTTGCTATACCGTTCCAAGTGTCCAATATCGCATTCTTTAGAATAAATTACGACAGATTCCCCATTGAGAACAATAAACTAACTGGTCTGTAGTTCACCATTCTCCCTCTTCTACACTTTGTAAATTTTTAGAATGCATTTATAACCTTCCAAATTGAATATGGAAAAATACAATGATTCACAATGCAATTATAATGTCTATTTCTGCTTTCTCTGAAATTCTGGTATGAAGTACATTTGGTCTGTCAGACTTATCAATGCTCAATCCAGTTATGATTTCAAACGTTACCTGGTCACTGATATGAAAGACTTTAGTCTTTAGTTACCCAAGTCCCATGGTCACTTGGTATTTCTGGGAGATTTTCTGGACCTTTTTCCGTGAAGACAGATATAAAGTAACTGTTTAGTTTCTCTATCATTTTTCTGATCTGCACAATAAATTATCCTGTCCATACATTCACTCTTCCACCTTTGACCTTACTTTTATTTTCCATTCAAATATTAATAGAGGTTTGAGGTCAGTCCTTTTGTTTCTGCTTAGTTTGTATTGCTGTTGTCTTTACAATTTACTTATCAGTTTATCAGTACCCACAATATATGACCCTTCTCTAACGCACTTTCTTCAATCTAATGCAATTCTTAACTTCTTTTGTTCACCATCGTTGATTCACCTTTCACTTTTGCGATTTATGCCGTGGAACAATATATGTATATTGTAGACCTTACAGTGTTTCTGTAAATAACAGACAATACCTGTCTTTCATTAAGTCACTTTAATGTACTTTTCAAATACACTAAAGTCAAGCTTATTCTCGTATCTTAATGGCTTGCACGACTCAGGTATATGCCCGTAATATAAGAAAAAAACTGCTTGTATTCAGACGTTATGAAAAATTCAATATATTAAGATCACTATTCCCCATAGCTCCTCTACAGCAAAGTCTTCGATTTGCTCTTCTGATCACACAACACCAATTCCAAAATTTCCTGATCAACAGCTCGGTGTTCAACATATGACTAAAGCAATCCGGCTCATACACACTCAACATTAACATTCACTTGGGTAAACACTGGTTAGATGTAACTTGAAGCTGTCCATTATTATTGCAGTACTCACAAACCTGTATGTCTAATTTCCTATTTTATAACATACCCAGCCTTTGTGTTGCAGCTTTCACTTTGATACACAACTCTCATGAATGTTTGCTTCTCCTTGCTGTTTCTAAGATCCACCTTACCAGATTCTGTGGAATCTGAGTGACGAGGACTCTGGCGACATTAATGGCAGATTCAGGCATGATGATTGGGGAGGCATATCTCAACATGGTTATTATTTCACCACATCTTCCCAGTTCTTCGCAAGCATCATTGTGAGATTTTCTCCAGATCTCCCAATATGCTGGTGGAGTACAGAAGGACGATGAACTTACACCAATTCTGTGTATTCCCCAGACAGCTGAGACTGCTCTAACCTGGGTGGGAACCTTACAACAGACTGGTAAAGCATTGCTGCTGCTCTACAGCATCTTAGTAAGCTCACATCTGGAGTAGTGCACAGAGATTTAATCTCCTCACTGAGGAAATTATGTTGGAATGAACTCAAAGATTGTTCCTTCAGCTGATTTCTGCAATGTCCGTGTTAATCAGTTATCCCTGCAGTGTGGAAGCAGGCCTTTTGACCCATCGACTCCACAATGATCCTCCGAAGACCATCCCATCTAGTCCCACCACCGACCCCACCCAATCTTTATAACCTTGCATTTTCCATGACTGATGCACCTGGCCTCCACATCCCCGGATATTATGGGTAACTTAGCGTGTCCAATCCATCTAACATGCACATCTAGGGACAGTGGGAGGAAACTGGAGACTGAAATTGAACTAGGATCTCTGGTGCAGTGAGGCAGCAGAGCTAACCACTGAGCTACCCAGTATGAGCAACACAACTGCCAGAATAGTTCAGCCCTTGAAAAGTGACATTTGAGCAGGGAGATTCCATAAGTCCCCAAATCATTGAGATCTTGAGCGGCTTGGTCAGGAACAGGAGCAGGACATGCAAGTCCATTGAGACTACAGTGTAGGAATACCAGGAGGACATTCAGCCCAGCGAGGGTGTAAAGCACGAACAGAATGAGTCCAATCAGCCACTCATGCCTCTTACACAGCAATTGGAGCAGATCTTTTACAGTCTTGTGCCTGTTACATAGGAATTGTGAAAGGGGACATAGAGGTTATAGAAATGGAAGGACTTTGAATGACCAGCTTCACTGGGGAATGAAAAGTAATGAGAAAAGTATTTGGACTGAAGACAATTATTAGAAGCCTTTATGAAGGAATTAATAACAGGAGATTTCCACAGTCAAGCCACAATCCAGCACAGTCAACAAAGTTTTATGAATAATGAATCATATTTGAATGATTTGACTAACTTTCTTTAAATAAAACGTAACAAGCAAAGTGGATAATGGGGATCCTATAAATGTATTATATCTGCACTTCCAGACATCGTTGTATAGCGTGCATCACAAAAGATTAACATGCAAGACAAGAACACATGGGGTTCGGATGTGGAGCCGCTGGTTTTGGACAGGGTTGGACAAGATCAAAAATCAAATGACACCAGGTTAGAGTCCAGTGCGGTTATTTGTAAACACAGAGTTTCATTGCGCTGCTCCTTCATCAGGTGTAAGAGCGAGGAAGACCTTAAACACAGAAGTTATAAGGAAAAGATCAAAGGGTTGTACAACTTCTGCGCATGAATTTTACACACATATGATGGTTCTTATATACTTAATCAGTTAGAATGGAGGTGCAAGTTTGATTGATTATTATGCAAATCGCTGAATTTATTTCAAGTCAGTACCTGGAGATACCTTCAGGTAAATGAAGTAACACTTGCGGTCAGACAATATATTCGAAGCGTGAGACCTTGTTCAGACGCTGTCTGTGTCTTCACCTGGAATCAGACTAGTTTTATTTACAAAGTAGAAGTTTGTAAAATATCACATTGACTGACTGTCTACAATTTGTATGTATTTGGAACAAAATAAAATGCATCTGCAATTACTAATTGGCAATTGCAAATTCACCCCGCAGATTTATATGTGTATACATGAGTGTGTGCGTATGTTTATGTGTGAGAGAGGAGATGAGTCTGTGTGAAAGGGAGATACAGACACTGTGTATGTGAGAGAGAGTGAGGTGGAGTGTGTGTGTGAGCGCGGGAGGGAGAGGGAGATGCTCTGTGTGCATGCGTGCATGTGACAGAGTGGAGTGCGTGTGTGGAATGTGAGAGACGGAGAGTGTGAGTGTGTATATGGAGCAGATCGGGAGTGTGTGCCTCAGTGTATGCAACGGGGTGAGTGAGAGTATGTACTTGTCCAGACGAAAACACAGATACAGCAGATCCCTTTCCCCACACACACACTCCGTGGTTTCAGAACTTCCTGTCTCTGCAGCCTCTGCTCCATTAGTTATCCATGCTACAGTCCCAGATGCAATGGAGTGCATGTGGGAAAATTAACAAATAGTGAAATTCACAACAAATCTTGGAGGAACTGTTTGGCGAAGTTCACAGCACAGAATCAGAATAGTTAGTTGTTGTTTTAAGTCTGTCCAAGAGAAAGGCTGCAGTAGTGGGTACAGTGGATTCTTTCTTGATTGTATGTTTTCGGAGAAAGGTCTCTTCATTAAACTAAAAATATAAGTCATAGCTATTAATTTAACTTGGGGCAGTGTTTGTGGAAGAATAAGACAATGTTATTTTCTGGGTCTGTAGATTGGGAAGGAGCAAAAATGGCCTTTGCAGTGATATGTACTTCTTGTCAGATGTGGGAGTTTAAAGAGAGTTTAAGGTTTACTGCGGATTATACCTGCCATAAATGCTGTTGGATGTGAGTCATATCAGATCAAGTGGATTGGTTGGAGAGACAGATAGAAGCGAAGAGGAATTTGCAACAGTAACAGTATGTAATGGATGACAATTATAGGAAGGGGGGAAGTCTCAGATACAGTCACATACATGGGTTAACACCAGGAAGGGTGAGAGAGGTTGGTACCTATGGCAGGAGTCTTTCGTAGATATAACTATTTCAAACAGGTATGCTGTTTTGGGAAATGTAGGGGGTGATAGATTCTCAGGGGATCGAATCACAAACAGTCAATTTTCTGGTATTGAGACTGGCTCGAATGCAACGAGGGGAATATCGGCTTCCAAGAGATCAATTGTGTTCGGGGATTCTGTAGTCAGAGGTACAGACAGACGTTTCTGTGGCGAGCAGAGAAAAAGCAGAATGGTGTGTTGTTTCCCTGGTGCCAGGATCAAGGTTATCTCACAGAGGGTGCAGAAAGTTCTCACAGCGGAGATGGGCCAGCAGGAGGTCATTGTCCACATTGGAACCAACGACATTGGAAGGTAAAAGGTTAAGAATCTGAAGGGATATTAAGAGAGTTAGGCAGAAATTTAAACGGGTGTCCTCAAGGGTGGTAATATTTGGATTGCTCCCTGTGCTACGAGCTAGTGAGGGCAGGAAAAGGAGGACAGAGCAGATAAATGCATGGCTGAGGAGCTGGTATATGGGAGAAGGATTCACTTTTTTGGATCATTGGAATCACGTTTGGAGTGAAAGTGACCTGTACAAGAACGACGGATTGCACCTAAATTGGAAGGGGGACTAATATATTGGCAAGGAAAATTGCTAGAACTGCTTGGGAGGATTGAAACTAGTAATGTGGGGGTGGGGGGGGGGGGGGGGGGGGGAAGGAGATGGTGAGGAAAGAGATCGATCTGAGACGGGCACAGCTGAGAACAGAAGTGCATCAAACAATAAGGGCAGGTAGGGACAAGGTAGGACTAATAAATTAACCTGCATTTATTTCAATGCAAGGGGCCTAACAGGGAAGGCAGAGCCTGGTTAGGAACATGGGACTGGAATATCATAGCAATTACGGACACATGGCTCAGGGATGGGCAGGACTGGCAGCTTAATATTCCAGGATACAGATGCTACAGGAAGGATAGAAAGGGAGGCAAGAGAGGAGGGGGAGTGGCGTTTTTGATAAGGGATAGCATTACAGCTGTGCTGAGGGATGATTTTCCCGGAAATGCATCTGGGGAAGTTATTTGGATGGAAGTTAAAAATAAGAAAGTGATGATCATTTTATTGGGATTGTATTATATGCCCCCCAATAGTCAGAGGGAAATTGAGAAATAAACTTGTCAGGAGATCTCAGCTACCTGTAAGAATAATAGGGTGGTTATGGTAGGGGATTTTAATGTTCCAAACATCGACTGGGACTGCCAAACTGTTAAGGGTTTAGATGGAGAGGAATTTGTGAAATGTGTACAAGACAATCTTCGGATACAGTATGCTAATGTACCTAATGGGGAAGGTACAAAACTTGACCGACTCTTGGGAAATAAGGCAGGGCAGGAGACTGAGGTGTCAGTGGGGGAGTACTTTGGGGCCAGCGACCATAATTCTATTCGTTTTAAAATAGTGATGGAAAAGGACAGACCAGATCTAAAAGTTGAAGTTTGAAATTGGAGAAAGGCCAATTTTGACGGTATTAGGCAAGAACTTTCGAAAGCTGATTAGAGGCAGATGTTCGCAGGTAAAGGGACGGCTGGAAAATGGGAAGCCTTCAGAAATGAGATGACAAGAATCCAGAGAAAGTATATTCCTGTCAGGGTGAAAGGGAAGGCTGGTCGGTATAGGGAATACAAGATGACTAAAGAAATTGAGGTTTGATTAAGAAATGGAAGGAAGCATATGTCAAGTCTAGACAGGATAGATCGAGTGAATCCTTAGAAGAGTATAAAGAAAGTAGGAGTGTACTTAAGAGGGAAATCTGGAGGGCAAAACGGGAACATGAGATAGCTTTGGCAAATAGAATTAAGGAGAATCTAAAGGGTGTTTACTAATATATTAAGGACAAAAGGGTAACTAAGCAGAGAATATTGCTCCTCAAAGATCAGCAAGGCAGCCTTTGTGTGGAACCACGGAAAATGGGGGAGATACTAAATGAATGTTTTGCATCAGTATTTACTGTGGAAAAGGATATGGAAGATACAGACTGTAGGGAAATAAATGGTGACATCTTGCAAAATGCCCAGATTACAGAGGAGGAAGTGCTGGATGTCTTGAAACGGTTAAAAGTGGATAAAGCCCCAGGATCTAATCAGATGTACCCGAGAACTCTGTGGGAAGTTAGAGAAGTGATTGCTGGGCCTCTTGCTGAGATATTTGTATAATTGATTGTCACAGGTGAGGTGCCGGAAGACTGGAGGTTGGCAGACGTGGTGCCACTGTTTAAGAAGGGTGGTAAAGACATACCAGGGAACTATAGACTGGTCAGCCTGACCTCGGCGGTGGGCAAAATTCTGGAGGGAATCCTGAGTGACAGGATGTGCAGGTATTTGGAAAGGCAAAGACTGACTTGGGATAGACAGTATGGCTTTGTGCGTGGGAAATCATGTCTCACAAACTTGACTGAGATTTTTGAACAAGTAACAAAGAAGATTGATGAGGGCAGAGCAGCAGATGTGATCTATACGGACTTCAGTAAGGCGTTCGACAAAGTTCCCCATTGGAGACTGATAGCAAGGTTAGGTCTCATGGAATAGAGGGAGAAGGAGCCATTTGGATACAGCACTGGCTCAAAGGTTGAAGACAGAGGGTGGTGGTGGTGGATTGATTTTCAGACTGGAGGCCTTAGACCAGTGGAGTGCCACAAGGATCGGTGCTGAGTCCTCTACTTTTTCTCATTTACATAAATGATTTGGATGAGAGCATAAGAAGTGCAGTTAGTACGTTTGCGTCTGACACCAAAATTGGAGGTGTAGTGAACAGCGAAGAGGGTTACCTCAGATTACAAGATCTGGACCAGATGGGCCAATGGGCTGAGAAGTGGCAGATGGAGTTTAATTCAGATAAATGTGAGGTTATGCATTATGGAAAAGCAAATCTTAACAGGACTTATACACTTAATGGTAAGGTCCTAGGAGTGTTGCTGAACAAAGTGACCTTGGAGTGCAGATTCATGGCTCTTTGAAAGTGGAGTCGCAGGTAGATAGGATAGTGAAGAAGGCGTTTTGTATGCTTTCTTTTATTGGTCAGAGTATTGAGCACAGGAATTGGAAGATCATGTTACAGCTGTACAGGACATTGGTTAGGCCACTGTTGGAATATTGCATGCAATTCTGGTCTCCTTCCCATCAGAAAGATGTTGTGAAACTTGAAAGTGTTCAGAACAGGTTTACAAGGATGTTGCCAGGATTGGAGGATTTGAGCAATAGAGAGAGGCTGAAGAGGCTGGGGCTGTTTTCCCTGGAGCATCGGAGGCTGAGGGGTTTAAAAAATTATGAGGGGCATGGCTGGGATAAATAAGCAAAGTCTTTTCGCTGGGGTCGGGGAGTCGAGGACTAGAGGGCATAGGTTTAGGTTGAGAAGGGAAAGATATAAAAGAGACTTAAGGGACAACTTTTTCATGCAGAGGGTGTGGAGCTGCCAGAGGATGTGGTAGAGGCTGGTACAATTGCAACATTTAAGAGGCATTTGGATTGGCATATGAATAGGAAGGATATGGAGCGATATGGGCCAGGTGCTGGCAGGTGGGACTAGATTGTGTTGGGATATCTGGTCGGGTTGGACCGAAGGGTCTGTTTCCATGCTGTACATCTCTATGAATCTATGACTCGATAACTACAGTCCCTATGCTCCATCCAGAGTTGGGTCATCAAATCCTCAGGTCTCCCTGAATGTCTGAGGCAGCTCACAGCACAACCTCCAGCAATCCCTCTCCAGCAGCTCCACTAACCTTTCAATAACCGGAGTCAGTCAGAAACCCCTCAGCTACAAGTTAGATGCCTGACCCTTCACAATTATACTCCAGGATTTTTCTCGTGTTACTGACCGCTCAATCAACTGAGAGAGACAAACAGAGGCGTTCCACGGGCAGGCGCATACCAAGTTTCAACCACGTGAGTCAAAGCCCCTGGAACACCCCTGTCCATGGAGCACCACATGGGACATATCGGGAAGTGAACAATAGCCGGACACACACATTTCATTGTTTCTGAGATTCACACTGCCTGCACTCGATGCACGAGGGAGTCAAAATCTAACGCCAGGGAAAGATACTGAAAAGAAAACAAATAATTTATTAATTGATAATTTTCCGAAAATAAGAATAAGGAGATGGGGGAATTGGAATAACAGGATAAGGGAGACAATAGTGGGTCCAATCCCAAGGAAGCAAACATTGTATAGAGACATTGCCAAGTCCGCTAGAATGGCCCATTGCCTCAAATTCAGAATCTGCTTCACAGAACCTGCCCAGACACCATAACCTGGGGTGAGGTAATGGCCAAGATGGAGAGCTGTGCAGGCCATTCTAGTGGACTACTCCATAAACTGGACTATCTGCACAACAGGGGGAACATTGCAAACCTTTGCCAGGATATTGCAACCCTCTAACACCACCCTCTGTCTCCGACCTTTGAGCCAGTTTTGTATTCAAATGGCTCGTTCTCCATGTATTTCATATGAACCAACCTTGTTGAACAGATGACCATGTACAATGTTGTTCAACACCTTACTGATGTACATATTGACAATGTACACCTCTCTACCTCAATTAATCTTCTTAGTCGCTTCTTCAAAAAGATCTCAGTCAAGTCTGTGATAAAGAATATTGCTTGCACAAAGCCATGTTGAATATCCCAAATCAGTTGTTACATTTCCAAATGCGTGAAAATCCTATGCCTCAAACTCCCTTCCAACACCTTACCCACCACTGACGTCAGGCTCACTAACTTTTCCTTATCACCCTTCTTAAATCCTTTAAGTTATGGCACCACCTTAGCCAATCGCCACTCTTCCAGCACTTTACCTGTGGCTATTGATAAAAACAAAGGGCCCAGCAAACACTTCCCTAGCTTCTCATAGAGTTTTAGCATACATCTAATAAAAGCCAGGACATTTTCCTTCCTTTGCTTATTTTAAGACCTCCAGCAGCTCCTCTGTAATACAGACACTTTCCAAGATGTCACTACCTACTTCCCAAGTCCTAAAGCTTCCATATCCTCCTGCACAGTAAATACTGATACAAAATATTCGTTCAGTACCTCCCCTCACTCCACAGTTACTCTTTTGTCTTTGATGTATTTGTAGAATTCCTTTGGATTCTCCTTAACTCCATTTGCCAAAGTCTATCACATGTCCCCTTTTTTGCTCCCAACTTCCCTCTTAAGTATACCCTTGTTGGCTTCAGAATTTTCTATTGATTCACTTTAAATCAGGAATTAAGAGGCTAATGATGACCATTCCGATTGTCAGAAAAATCCATCTGGTTCACTGACACCCTTTTCAGAAACAAACTGCCATTCTTACCTGGTCGAGCCTACATGTGACTCCAGACACTCAGCAATGTGGTTGACTGTTAACTGCCCTCTGAGCAATTAGGGATGAGGAACAGATACTTGCCTAGCCAGCGACAGCCGCATACCGTGAATGAATTAAGAAACAAATCCTCAATTCCTGCTGTCCATACCTGACATATACTTCCCTCGCATCCGTGCACAGAACCTCAATTTTTCCAATCCTCCAGCATTCATTACATGTACCAGCCTTACCCTTTACCCCAAGAGGGACATAATTTATCTATACTCTTGACGCCTCATTTTTGAAGGCTTCCCAGTTCTCAACTGACCCCCTTCGTTGCGAATATCTGTCCCAATCGACTTTGGAAAAACTTTGATTAATATAATCAAAATTGGCTTTTCAACAATTTAGAACTTTAAGTTTTAGAACTAGTTCATCCTTTTCCATCTCTATTTTAAAACTAATAGAACTATGATGACTTGCCATAAAGTGCTCCCCCACTGATAGCTTAACCATCCCCTCCCCACTACCTTATTTCCAAAGGGTAATGTGACGTTTAGCTCCTTCTCTGTGATGGAGAGCACTGGTCAAGCAGCTGCAGCGTTGTAACTGAGATTGGGGTCAGCACAGTCTTTGACTCATTGGGTTGAATCTAACAATAATTTGTCTCAGTGTCATTTTCATTGAGTGTGACAGAGGGATTGTCTGCACGAGGCTGAGCTAGTTTCCTGGTGTGATCTTCGAGGAGAAGGTCCTGAAAAAGGGCTTCTGCCCGAAACGTCAATTCTCCTGTTCCTGGGATGCTGCCTGACCTGCTGCCCTTTTCCAGCAACACATTTTCAGCTCCTGGTGCTATCTTATCAAACTTACCTCATTAACTACCCACCCCACACCATTGTGTCCCTCTCATTCAATGCCAGCCCGATTCTCCCACTCATCATGGCTGGAGGTACACACCATCGCCCAGATGCCTCCGATACTCCATGACCCCTGGCACTGGTGCCATCTTTAAAAGGCCAATGGGCACATGGTTGAGCTTTCTCATGTTGGAACTGCCCTGCACAGTTTACCACGAGGATCGCCGATATAGGGCAATTACACCACAGTTTATCAAAAGGGACACGGAGGTCCTGGTGAATGTGCTAGTACAGAGACCATTCTCTTCCCAGAGGGGCACACAACACCAGACAAACTGAGCATGGTCTGAGCTCCCCACCCAGCTCAGTGCAGTATCTGTGGTCTGAAGAAATGTCCAGCAATGCAGGACAAACATCAATAACCTTCCCCACTCTGTCAGGATAAGGGTCACTGTATTCTCTCTGCTCCCTCACACTCACTATATATCTGTTACAGCACTGACCCCCGAACAAGGCTCATGGTCCACTACTCTCACTGCTGCATGCAGCACTTTCCCTCTCTCTCTCTTTCCCCTATACTATATCTTCTCCACTAATAGCGCTTCATGGATACAACACTGTAACCTGATTCCCTCTGGACATGTCACCATTTCCCTCCCCTCACCTACACAGGCACTAACAGCAGGGTCACCCATTCCCACCCTCACTCGATCCCTCCCCGTCTCCTATTCCAACAGAAACATCTTGGAATAGGACAGAAAGGGTCCAGCCATGTGGAGGAGTGTCAGATATCTGTGTTTCTGTATTTGACTCTGTGGGTATCTATACGTGTGTGCAGGTCTGACAGTCTCTTTGGTGTTTAAAATGACACAATCTGTCCCTCAGCTGGCCTCCACACCCTACTGCAATGACAGTGGCAGAAAGTGATAACCTTCGAGGATTCAATCTGGGAGGGACAGAGGGCAGCAGCTCACAGCTCTATCCACACTGACAGCACCATCAACACACACACTCCCCCCCAACACACACACACACACACACACACACACTCCCCCCAACACACACACACACTCCCCCTCAACACACGCACACATACACAAACACACACACACAAACGCCCCCAACCCACACACACATACACACACACCCACACACACATTCACACACACCCTAAAAAAACACACCCACATACACACACACACCCACACACACACCCACACACACATACACACACACCCACATACACATACACACACACACACAAATACACACACATACACACACACACACTCCCCCAACACACACATACACACACACATACACAGACACACACCCACACACACACATACACACACACCCACACACACACACTCCCCCAACACACACCCACGCACACACCCACACACACGCACTCACCCCCAACACACACACGCAGACACACACATACACACGCACACACACACACACACACAGACTTCACACACACACACACACACAATGCTGATAAATGGAGGGTGGCAAATATACTTGGGTCTGTCAGAATGGAAATGCTCACCTCTGAGTGAACCATTTTGTCAGGAGATCAGATGAATTTATTTCTCATTTGGTGACTTGCAATGCTTAAAACTTTAGAGAGGAAGTATTGAAAAATCCAAAAAAAGGCCCAGTAGTGGTAGTAATGACGCAGGAACAACATCGTGAAGTATCAGACAAAACTGCTCTGTGCTTCCAAAGATATTTTTTGAAAGATTAAACGGCCATGCAATTTGAGAGATTCACAGTAAAGGATTTGTTATCTTCTGAGAGTAAAAAATGCTGCCACTGATGCAGTGGCGTGGAGAGTCCAGCAGACGGAGGTATTGCATGAATCTAATCATAAAACTCAGAAGCTCCAACTGCTACCTCACAGCGCCAGACACCCAGGCTCGATTCGACGCTCAGGCGACTGTCTGTGTGGAGTTTGTACCTTCTCACGTGTCTGCGTGAGTTTCCACCGGGTGCTCCAGTTTCCACCCACAGTCCAACGATGTGGATATTAAGAGAATTGATCATGCTAAAATTGCCCATAGTGCCCAGGGACGTGTCGGTAAGGGGCGTTAATGTGGGGTAAACGTAGGATAGTCGGGAAATGGGTCTGGGTGCTTACTCTTCGAAGGGTCAGTGTGGATGCGCTGGGCCAAATGGCCTGTTTCCACACTGTAGCGATTCTATGAACTCTATGAACAACAGGGACAAACAGAGAGAAGAGGAGGAGAGAGACTTTGATTCCAATTTGAATCTATTTACTTCAAAAGCAACATTGCACAGCGATGCAGACAGAGGTACACACAAACTGAGATACTGAGACTAACACACATAACACATGCCCATAGAGATACGCACGTAGATATGGACATTTACGCACAAACATATGAACATAATCCCACATGCAGGCACACACTTTCTATTAATACAGAGATATATACGTTTTTACTAAAAAATGATATCAATGCTCAGTCGGAGAAGGCAGGAGAATGGGATTCAGAAATATTTTAGCCATGATCAAATGTCATGGCAGAAAAGATGGGCTGAATGACCTAATTCTGCTCCAGGGTTCATTGCTCATATAATCTTTCCTGGAATTGTCTTTCCAGGCTGAATATGGTAAGTATTTCATTTAGGAGAGTTAATGGGAATGTGGACAGGCCTGAGGGGCTGAATGGTCGGTATATGTTCCTAACTGTCGACTCCTTGTATATCAAAAGACTAGTGATTGGTTTGAGGGGAACACAGTTTGAGAATAAGGGCATTCCCATTTCTGCCTGAGACAGGGACACTCGTTTCCCTTTTGGGCTGTGTGATCTGTGGTGTTCCCATGCCGAAGTAGCAGAAAAGGCAGGGTTACTGAAAGCACTCAAGGTTCAGTTCCATAGATCTTTTATGAACAAGATAATCCATGTTTATTGGGAACAGACAGGAAGGGGATGTTTAGTTGCAATCACATCAACAATGCACATTCTGAATGGTGCAGTAGGCGTGAGGGGCTGAATGACCAGTTGTTACTCCTAACCCAAGTGTTGTTCACTCAAGCACTCAGTAATGTTATAGAGATAAAGGAAGATCCCATTCAGCCAGTCAACATCCTTATAATGAGACAGGAGCAGACCATTCTGCCCTCTAAGGATTCGCATGAATAGATTGAAGTCATTCAATTGCTAAGTACATTACGCAGTGTAGGATGAGGCCATCCAACCTTTCTAGCCTGCTTCCCAGTGACAGGGGAAACCCGGTTAACTATCAGGGAATAAACATTTGGGATACATGCTTATTTTCAGGTTGTAAAGTTGTAACTTGGAGGAGTGCCTCAGGGATCAGTGTGAGATTATCAACTACTTACAATCTATACCAATGATTTGGACGAGGGTATCGATTGGAGTGGAGATCAATTAGCTCATTTACCAAGATGGTCATTTAACTAGACCTGGAGACTCTGCAATGGGATACAGGTGGGGGAAATTAGTGAGCAAAACTTTGGCAGAAAACAGTATAATGTGGTTTAAGGAATGTCAGTGTTGTGTTGAACAGATAAAATAACAGTTACCTACTTAAAAGAAGAAACATTGATGAACTCATTGGTACAGAGGGATTTGTGTGTCCCCGTGCATGAGCCACATAAATCTAGTCAGCAGATTCAGCAAGTAATTGGGAAAGAGTATCGAATAATGCTGTTTTATGCAAAAGCTATCGGGTAAAATCATCGGGAAGTTTTACTTCATCTGTACATGACAATGCTGAGACTACATCGGGTGTATTGTGTATAGTAATGAACCCCTAAATTGAAAGAAAAAACAAGCAATTGTTTTAGAAGCTTTCACAGATGTTTCACTTTACTCTTTGTTAGAATGAAGGCCAGATGGAATCAGAGTGTGATACAGCACGGAAACAGACCCTTCAGTCCAGCTTATCTGCACTGAACAGATATTCCAAAATGATGTAGTACCATTTGGCAACATTAGACCCATAACCATCTAAACCTTCCTATTCATAGACCGTCCATTGCCTCTTAAATGTTGTAATTGTAGCAGCCTCCACCACTTTCACTGTCGTTTCACTGTCGTTTCATTCCATCCACGCACTACTTTTTGAGTAAAAAAGTTACCCTTCAGGTATCTTTTTAAACTTTCCCCTCTCACATTACATCACTACCCTCTGGTATGGACTCCTCTCGCCTTGGAAAATAAGCTTGACTCTTCCTCGCATCCATGCCCCTCATGGCCTCTACAAGATCAGAACAATTCATGCCTGAGAATGAGAGATGTTCATATTGAACCATACAAGCCTGTGAGGAGACTTCTTTTGGGCGTAGCTAATGGATGAGAAAATAAAACAAAGCATTCAGTTTTAGAAGACAACATATTCATTTTAATAGAGGTATTATGACGACATGAACTTATTGTACAAAAAATATGCAGACACATATAAACATACCTTCAAATTATAAATTACAAATCATTCCAAAATGGAGCAGATAACCGGGATGGAGTCATGCAATCAAGGGAATGTTCAACCAGACCTGACATAGTCCAGGTTGGTGTTCGGTCACATTATTGCATGTTTCCGATCAGAGAAGCACAAAACGTAACCTGTGGTAGAAGCAAATGGCCATTGTTCCATCTCTACATGGACTTCTCTACAGCAAAATATGCAAGCTGAAAACCAATCAGCCATCTTCAGCACTCTTTGAGGGTTCCTGTTGAGGATTCATTGGAATCTCTCCACTGCCGGTAGCAAAGGGATTTCAGCCAAAACCTCAGTGCTAGCAGCTTCTGTGAGGCAGAATAACTTCAGAGGCAGAATAACAATGGAACATTTTCAATTTTGCTTTTGTCATGAAATCAACTGTTATTTGGACAAAGCTATTCTCAACTATTATTCTGTAGAGTTCCATTTTTTTCTATTTGCCTTCAGAAGTGTGGGTGGGTGGACGTGTGTGCGGGCACGCGCGTCTGCATTTTTGCATGCATGTTTCTGTGTCTCAGGTTAGTAAAATATAAATGTTGGTGTACATATTGTTAATGTCCAAACTGTATATCATTTATGTATCAATTGTAATTCGAGTAACTTGCCTTGGGATTTACATTAGTTATTTTCACAAATTTAAGAAACCTGTCTAACTCGTTCCTAACATTGAACCTGACCCAGTCTGAGACGGATATCATGTACCAAACCACACACTTAGTTACACTGATAATTTGTCGTGACCTCTGGAGGCGTGGGACTAGAAGAAGAAACGATGACTCTCTAATTTCGGTAGGAACAGGGATAAGGACAGAGAAGACCGTTCAGTCTCTGAATACAATCAAACATGATTTGGTGTGGATTGGAAAACGTTTTTGAGAAAAAGAGTGGGTGTTACTGTGAAACAGTCCCCTCCTCTCTCTTTACAGAAGTTCCCCCGGCTCCATTTATTCATGTTGTGACCTAGATTCACAGTAAATAATGCCCCCATACTATGCCCAGATATTGCTCACAAAATCCTCGAGTCGCTCTGACTGTGACAATTCTTCACAGGACTTCTCGGAAAATAACAATGATGAAACTTCTAATAATAGAATGCAAGAACATAAAAAGCAGGATAGGTCATTCAGCTCCTACAGCGTGCCTTTCCATTCAATAAGATCATGACTGGCCTGCTCTAGGCCCTAATTCCTGGAGTGCCTGACATCCATCCCTGTCTTCCAACTACCTCAATGATCTAAGTCCCCTTCTCCAGAATAGAGATGTCCTGACAGTAACTCTGCTCTGTGAGAAGGAATCACGCTGCACACATACACAACGACTTATTGACATCAACAAAATATATAAACACCAGGTAAGAGTGACTGGCCCTGATAACAAGGCAGCATTTGACTGATGTTGGATCAAAGAACCTGAAGAAAATGGAACTTGATGGAGATTAAGAGGAATCTCCCCACTGGTTGGAGTGATTCAGCACAAAAAAGATGACTGTGGTTCTTAGACATCCACCACCTCAGTCCCGGGACATCTCTGCGGACGATCCACAGGACAAGCATCTTCAGTTGCTTCTCAATATCTCTCACCCCCAACATAAGCTCAGAAGTGGGGAAGGTCAATGAAGACCATGAGATGTTCAGAACAATGTGTCCTCCCTCAGCACATGTAGCAGTCTGTGTTCGTGTGCAGCAAGACCCAGGCATCATTCAGGCTTGTGATGTTAGAGTGTCGGTCACATTCATGGAACAGTCCTGCTGGACACTGTGCATTACCACAGTAAAGGGAAGAGCTCATTCAGCACCTCAAGCTCACTTCAGAGGAATGTGAGAAGGTCATTCAACCCATTAACACTATTGGATAAGAATAGAGATAGCCCATTCATTCCCTCCTGCCTATTACACAGGAAGAGAAGCAGCTCAGTTAAACACATCAAGCTGTTAAACAGTAACCAGGAGTTGCCCAATCAGGCCCTTGAGCTTCTCCCATGCTGCCATTCAGCCCATCAATCCGCCTGTACAGAAATAGGAGCATGTTCTCGATGCCCCAACATGACAAAGCAATGAGGCAGAGACTGCACGGATATCCTGTTCCTTGTCATTCCTCCTGGTTCTATTGCTAATGGTACACAACTGATACATTAACGTGGTTTTTTGATGGTGAAGAGGGAAGATTTATAAAGGAAAGAAAGTATGTCCATAACAGCCCAAATACTGCCTCAGCAACACTCCACAACTGCAGGAAGGTGTCTTGACTCCGACACATGATTCATTTTATAATGGACGCTGGCATTTCATTTCCTGTCCTGGTTAATGGATGCCCTGCATGAATTCTGTTCGTGACTTGTGACCAAGGACATTCCGGTCCTTTTTGACAAAAGCACTTCCCATCCTCTCACCTCCTTACAAGTACAACATGAAAAAGACTGTATGTGTTGTTCACATTCAAATCACTTCTTTGTATTACAAATAGCGGTGTTCCAAGCACTGATACATGGGATACCCAATCAGTCGTGGCCTTCTGTCGATAGGAGGACCCTAGTCTGTGTGTTCACCCCTTCATCCAATTCTCAATCCATGTAGGATATCCCCCCCTTACCCAAGGACAGTAACTTTATTCACTCACGTGTATGCAACCGTGTCAACCTTCTTCTGAAAATTCAAATATACCGTTCCCACTAGTTCTCACTCCTCAATGTCACAACCAACATCCTCCATAAACTCCAGTACGTTTTTCAAAGATACTTTTCCCGTCCTGAATCTAGGTTGACTCTGCTCAAATATGTGATGTTCTCCAATGATCTATTCATGAGTAATTACAACAATTTCTCACAGTTTCCTCACAACTGACATGATGTTATACCCCAGTTGGTTTTCTGTATTCACTCTCCGTCCTGTTGTAAATATGTGTGGTCATAATAGCTGCTTTCCAGTCTGCAGGATCCATTACAGAACAGAAAGAGCTTTAACCACCCTCATATAATTAAGGAAAAGGCAGGAGAGAAGAAGGCCATTGACCCATCGTGTCTGAACCAGCTCCAAAAAGAGTTATCCGGCAAACTCAATTCTCCAACCCTATCTCTGTAGCCCTCTAAATTAATCACTCATCTGGTCCAGCAGCTTACCAACCTTCAGCACAATGAGTTTTTTCCAGTACTTCGACTTTACTAATTCTAAATTTCATAACTTCCTCACTTTTGCCATTCACTCTGTTTTTTTAATATTTCCAAAAAGAGTTTCTGTTGCTTCCTCTGTTTGGACAGAACCAATGTATTCACCTCACTGGACAGACATGGCCTCTGTCACCTCATGAATACGTGAGAGGATGGGATTCTGGCATAATGGATATGTCCCCATTCCTGCCTGGCAAGTTCCAGAATCAAAATGGTTGATGGGCAATTTTGAGTACAGTTCTCTCCCTGGTGTGAGACTGCACAGCTCATTGTTGAAATAAACTGGCTTCATTCTTTGCACCTGGGAAAGGTATACCATTGGGAAATATTTGTTGAAATCCCAGTAAGGACAGTGCAGTGCCCTGCTTCTCCCTATGCATTCTCTGCAGACCCAGATACACTGTAAAATCTATCCCCATACCTTGCACAGAGTAGGGCCATCAGGCCCTCTGGTATCCCCGGATGAATGCAGCAGCTGACAACACAAATCCAAGGAAACCATCCACAGAACCTGCACTGACTTTCCAATGACAGGAGCAAGTCATGGCACATCCACTCAGTGCTAAAAATGCCTACCTCTCTTCCGTTTCTATTCCTGGCGAATAAACTGTTAGATTTCTGTGCAGTCACTGAAATATGAATAGTTCTGCTCTCCATGGAAATCGTTGACAACATAACTGCACAATTTTCTGTACCTCAGTCACAATAATAGCTATTGATGGTGGAGATGCTGGGGAGGCGATGGTCTAGAGGTGTTTTCTCCAGAGTATAAATTCTGTGATTTCCACAAATATTTCCCAACAGTATACCTTTCCCAGGTAATGACCCAGACCCAGACATCAATCCGGCCACAGCAAATGGTGGAATTTGAATTCAATAAAATATTTGGAATTAACAATCTAATGAAATATTGATGGTTGTCAAAACTAAGAACATCTGGCTCACTAGTGCCCTTCAGCGAAGGAAACTTGTTATTGTCACTTGTCTGGCCTACGTGTGATTCCAGACCGTCAGCAGTGATAGTCTCTCAAATGTCTTTTTAAATGACCAAGCCAGACAGTCAGGATAAACACTACAAGGCCTCAAAGAAGTGAAACCAGTCAGACCTGAGCAATGCCAGCCTACAGCACATCGAAATGCAACGGTTCAGAGAGGCAGTTCCCCAGCTCCTTGTCAAAAACAACTCGGAAAGACAATTAAATGCTGGCCCAGCCAACAACACCCATGTCCCATTAATGAAGAAAAGAAGATGACTACACTTAGATGGGATAGAACTCACTTGAAACCAGGATTTGGATATATACCTACAAGAGCATGATATCCAGGAATATGGGAAAAGGTCAAAAACCAATGAAAATGATCTCACAATTTATTTCCTACCAGCTGATTATCCGCAGTTTCTTTGTTTATATATTCTATGTCTCTATTTCTCCATATATTCAACTTAATCCACCAACACACATTACACTATTTCCCAGCTGCTTTCACATATGATGCATGGTCAGTGGATTCAAAATGCTAACTCTGTTTTAGTCTTGACAGAGGTTGCCAAACCTACTCCATTTCCCCAGCACTCTGTTTCCTTTTGGTTCAGAACCCCAGCATCTTTCTTTGTTTGATTTACACTTTATTTGTGTTATTTTATGGGAAATTTTCCCAAAGAGTTCACACAATCATCTGCAGAGCATTGCACCCAGACCCACCTCATACACCATTTCTGCATTTCCCTTGGCTAACCCGCCCACTACCCTGTCCCTGCGTCTCCCATAGCTAACAAAACTAGCTGAAAATAACGGATTATTTAGCATAGTCCATCTACTGAACCTGTGTGCAATGCGGGAAGTAACTGAACCTGACAGGGCTGTATAAGAACATGAGAGGTAAGAGCAGAGTGAACAGTCAGCAGCTGTTCCTCTTCGTCAAAGGGTTAAAAACAAGGGGGAACACGTTTAAAATGAAAGACAAGACATTATGAGAGAAATTGTGATATCATGTGGTAGCAGCCATGAATGCTCTGATGTATTTTGAAGCAGCAGTCAATGGGACTTGTTGAATGTTCCATCGAACTGTGCTCAGTAAGTGGTGAGATTACAAAGCAGCAGCATCAAATGGAATATCAGCACTTACTCAGCCTAGGACAGGCCAGCCATCTCTGAAAACATCCAGGATAATTCACATGCTCAGTGCAAGAATCCTCCAACGACAACACCAACATTATTCCAGCTGTTTGACGCCATTATTTTAAGGACACCAGTAACATAGAAACCAATATTATATAAACTTCTCGTGTAAGTTGTTATTTTCTGAAGAATAATAAATACCTTCTCGTATATTCGCATTGACGGAGAGTCTGTTTTCCTGCGAGCTGTTCATCACAGCATGTCGGCTTGTGTAACACTCCATCCACTATCAGCAATATTTAATCCCAGTTAAACCAACACATGCTGGTACTCCATCCCAACAGCCACTTGGATGGACCAACACCGACTGGACTGGAACGTCTCAAGGGCAATTAATGCTGGTCTAGCTCCATTAAAATCCCAAATGAACCAAAAAGAAAAATCGATTTTCTAATAATTATTAAACAATAAGGCCATTTGTTGATCTGATGAGTTTGTCGTTGTCATTGAAATTGTGTGATCTATTTCTGTGAAACCATTTCGTGCATATATTGGAAGAACAATAAAGTTCAGGTCATAGATACAAGGTAACGCAGCATTTAAACGCAAAATGCCAGGGAATAGTAGGGTATAGATCTTCAGGTAACTGGGAATAATGTAATTTGGTGTTTTCTGTCTGATGTAGTTGAATTGGGCTGAAGGGCCAGTTTGTATGCTGTATGACTCTGTCACTTTAATTGTTGGAAACAGAGAATGTGGTCTCACTATTTCCATAGCTTGCGAGCATCAGGTAGTGAGGAATACAATCTCCAAGGGCACAGAGGATTTGAAGCTATATCATTCTCCCTTCACTATCAAATTGTTAAAAAACCCACTTCTCTCTTTTTAACATTCCTGTTAGTGTTCCTGCACTGCAAGAAACCCAGGGGTCTATCACCATATTCTGAATAGAAATTAAACACAGGCAACAGAATGCTGGCCTTGCCAATGAAACACAACTCACAAGAACAACTGACAGGGATCTGCAGTATTAAAGTTATCCATTCGACCCAATCTGATTTCTAAAGCAGTTTCAAGCGAGACTTTCCCTTTGTCTTATGCTCCTGACTTCTCGACAACATCATGAACCTTTCCTGAGTGTTTTTCCAGTGCTGTTTAAAAGTCACGTATACAAAGCTGTGTCCAATAATCTGAAAGGAAAAGTCTTCATGGTCATGAGAACTGTATCTTTTTTTTCAGTGTCTAAAGACAACAGAAGTCTAGTAGCTAGCATCAAGAGTAAGGAATCAAAACATCTTCATCATGTGATAAGATCGTGGATGATCTGATTGTGACCTCAATCACACATTCCTCCTTTGCCCTTATAACGTTAGTGCGTCATTCTTAGTCAAGAATCTGCCTGCCTCTGCCTTAGGAATAATCAATGTCTTATCCTCCATCGCCATCTGGGAAGAGAATTGCACAAAGACACAACACTTTGAGAGGATGACACCAAATCGCCAACTTCTTAACATTTTTCAGTTTTACCATCCATCCACTCATGGTAATCTCTCACACAAGCTGAAATATTGTTTTAGAATTCAACTTGAAAAGACTACTTGGAATATTCTGGTGTTAAACATTTGTTCGCCTAAACCCCAGCAGATCCAGGGCTAGTCATTTCAAGATTTCCTCCTGAAATAAACAATCCTCATTAAAGACAGATGAGTGAATCTTCGTTGGATTGCATTTCATATCATTGTGGCCACTGTTCTCTCGATGATGTTACACCACTACATTGTAAATCTGTAGAAAATCGTACCAACTTTTAAATGTGTTCTGTTTCAGAAAGTTTCAACATTTATCTTACCTCCCTAAAAATTTGATGTACATGTAAAGTTTTTATTTTGTAATCCAAATGCCCGGTTCCTCTGTCCTAAAGCCAATCTCTCCACTGAAATGATACACTACGTTTCCATTCAACCCACCAATATCTTTGAGCACGGACACATTTTTCCTACTATGTTCCATACACCAATATTTGGCTGTTCACTTGACCCACATTAATCTCCTTATAGACTCATGTCCTCTTTCTATATTCCTTCTCGAACAGTTTCAACAGTTTGCATTCTTCCATAATACAGACAGAATATTTGGGCAAAGAAATACACTGTGGCCATATTGCAAACTAATTGACAATGAAATATTATTACTCCATGACTAACCGATAAATTTGAGACAACACTAAAGTGTTTTGCAGACGCATCACTCAGTTCCATTACTTAAAACAGAGTCAGATGGTGTGGAATGTGTGTGGGTAGAATTGTGGGACATAAAGGTGAAAAACTGTAGTTGGAGTTATGAACAGGTCTACAAATCGTAGTAAGGAGCTGGGGCGCAAGATAGAACTGGAGATAGAAACGATATGTAGGAACGGCAAAGTTACAGTGAGTGGGGGGATGTCAATTATGCAGATGGTCTGGGAAAATCAGCGGTAGTGGTTTGCAAGGAAAGAAATTTGTGGAATGTGTACAAGACGTTTTTTGGAGCAGCTTATGGTGCAGACAACGAGGGAACGGGCAATACTGGATTTAGAGTTTTGCAGTGAGGCAGACTTGATAAGGAAGCTTAAGGTGAAGGAACCCTTCGGAGGCAGTGATTATAATATTATTGACCTACTCTTCAATTTGAGAGGGAGAAAGTAGAATCGGAGTTAATATTACAGCTGAATAAAGGCACTTTCATAGACACAAGGGAGGAGCTGGGTAGCGTTGACTGGGAGAGGAGCCTAGCAGGAAAGACAGTGGAACAATAATGGTGGGATTTTCTCGGAGCAACTTAGGAGTCACGGCAGAGATTTATCCCGAGGAAAAAGATGCATTGTACAGCGAGGATGAGGCAGCCATGGATGACTGGGACAGTCATGGCTAGCGTAAAAGAAAAATAGAAAGCAGATAACATATCAAAGTGGGAAACCAGAAGATTTGGAGGCTTTCAAAGATGAACAGATGGCAACAAAATAAGAAATAAGAACGGAGAAGATTAAATATAAGGTTAAGCTGTCCAGCGATATAAAGGACAACTTTAAGAGTTTCTTTAGACATATAAAGGGCAAAAGAGAAGCAGAAATGGATATTGGGGCACTGGAAAATGACGCTGGTGAGATAGTCGTGTGGAACAAATAATAGATGAGAATTTGAATAACTATTAAGAGAGTGGGCAAAGAAGTGGTTGATGGAGTACAACTTTGGAAAGTGTGAGGTGATGCACATTAGTAGGAAGAATACAGGCATGGACTACTTTATAAGTGGAGAGAAAAATCAGAAGTCTGAAGTGCAAAGAGAGTTGCAAGTTCCAGTCCAGGATTGTCTCGAGATAAACTTGGAGGTTGAGTCAGCAATTAGGAAGGTGTCGTTTCTGGTGCACAATGTGATTGAGGTGATTGAAATATTATATTCAGCAAAAGAACTGAGTTAGCTCTTTCAAACAATATTTGTTTATTGAACACAATTAATATAGAACAATAAAACGTATTATAACGCAATGATAAACACTACAAATATCTTATGCTTTAACTTCAATTTGCATGATCACAAACCACCCCATTAGAAGTTGACCTGACTCAACTTGGTGATGTCTTCTTGTTCTTCTGATGATCTTGGAGGTATCTTCTCTTTTCGTGGTTATTCTCGAGTTACTGTACTGTGTGGTGTTTTGTGGTGATTCTTATGCTTCCAAGTCTTCACGCCCTTTTGGGAAGGTAAGGAGGATCTGTCAATGAAATGATCAGGTTCATTTACCCTGATCAGACTCAACCATGGGTTGGCTCAAGGGCAACATTCCATAGTCCCACTCAGGTCCAACTTCAGGTGAGTATTACAGAATCTGGAACTGACAGATTTGTTTGCAAACCATCTGTGGGTAGCTGCAGCCTGTCTGGATTCTGCAGCACGTGCATTAGCACAGAGACTTTAGTCAAGGCTGGGATCCATTTCCGATTATGCATTAATCATTCTTCGTTGTTGTAACTCCACGGTTAATTTATTATTGTCCATTGTAAGATTATTCTTTCAGGTGGCCCGCCCAGTCAGAAAGGCAAATACAGTGATGGCATTTATTTTGAGAGGACTTGAATATTAAATCAAGGATGGATTTCTGAGGCTTGACAAGACTCTGGTCAGACCACAGTGGAGTAATGTGTACCGTTTTGTGCCTGTAACTAAGGGAGGATGTACTGTCCCTGGAGCGTGTTCAGAGGAGCTTCACAAGAATGGTCCTAGGAATGAAAAGCTTAACATATGAGGTCTGTGGGTCTATACTCGCTGGAGTTTAAAAGGATGAAGGGGGATCTAATTGAAGCATACAGAAGACTGGCTGCCTGGTCAGAGTAGATGTTGGGAAGATGCTTCCACTGTTAGGAGTGAAAGGACTCAAGGACATAGCCTGAGAGTCAAGAGAAGATCTTTTCGAATGGAGATAAGGAGAAATCCCTTCAGCCTGAGAGTGGTGAATCGATGGTAGAATGGCAGTTTCATTCCCTAAAGGACATTAGTGAACCAGGTGAGTTTTTCTTGGCAATCGATTCTTAATCACCATCCGCCCCTTCATTCCAGATTTGAAGTCACGCTTCGCCATTTGCTGTGGCAGAAATTGAACCCAGATCACCAGAACATTATCTGGGTTCATCACATAAGAATTCAGTGATAACACCACGAGGCCACAGATTTGCCCAATCCTCCACAGTGTGACTAACTTGTGCAGTATGATATGCCCTATAATTTGGCTTCATGTTATCTTTGACTTCCTTATCAAGATATGAATGTTTTTTCTCCAATATGCAATTCCTCTTCGGTCTTTAGTATCCCCTGATTTATTTGGCAAATTTCTTCAGATGTCCTGCCTTTGACTGTTCTTTTCTCCCCCAGGCCACCCAGGCCAAATCCTTCCTTAGGCCAGTATTATTATTATTGCCTAACAGTAAAACTCTCATGTATGACTGAGTCTTCACTCTTTCAATCTGAATGTGAAATTCCAACATGTTGTGGTTCCTCTTTCCAAGGCAAAGGTCACCCACCAATCCTTCCTTGTTACATAATATCAAATCTAAATTAGCCCATTCTCTGGTTGGTTCCATGACGTCCTGCTCTCAGAAATAATCTCTCATACGCTCCATGAGTCTTCATTTGAAGATATCATTATCGAGATGATTAATTGAGACAATTTGCATGTTCAAACCACCCCTAGTTACTGGTTGGCCCTTGTTACAAACCCTCACTCTTTTCAACCTCAGAAGTACTTTGGGGGGACAGTGGCTGAGAATTACTTTTCCCAAGAGGTTTCTTCATATGCTTTTTATTTGCACTAAGACAGATTTCAAGTTTCTCTTGGCACAAAACACTTTGAAAAGGTCTGAATACCCCTCACACGAACAGGTGTTCATTTTCTTTTCTCATTTTAACAGTAAAGATCAAGAAATTAAGAGGGCTAAAAGTGGTCATGGGATATCTTTAGCAAACAGGGTTGAGGAAAATACCAAAAACTTTGTTTTCATATATAAGGAGCAAGAGGGTAACTAGAGAACTGTTTGGCCCACACAAGGACCAAGGGAAGGGAAAGTGAAAGCAACAGGAAATGGCGTTTAATGGAAAGACAAGCAGCAGGATAGCATGTGTCCAGGCGGATTTAAAATTGAGACAGACTGGGAATGTAGACAAAAGCAAGGATAACTTAGGACATCATATGACTTCCAATATCTCTTATGATAAGAAAGTTAGCATTAAGGTGCTTTACCTGAAATGCGCGTAGCATTCATAACAAAGCAGATGAACTAATGGCGCAGATCATAGTGAATGATTATGATGTGGTCGGCGTCACAGAGATTTGGTTACGGGGGGTCAGGACTGGCAGTTAAACCTCCAAGGATTTTCAACTTATCGAAAAGACAGGGAGGTCGGCAGAGGGGGTGGGGTTGCCTTGTTAGTGAAGAACAATATTAAATGTATGGCACTGAATGACATAGCGTCAGCTGATGTGGAGTCTGTGTGGGTGGAATTGAGGAACCACAAAGGCAAAAAAAAACCATAATTGGAGTTGTGTACACACCTCCTAACAGTGGTCAGGACCAGGGACGCAACATGTAACGAGAAATAGAGAAGGCATGTCAGAAAGGCAAGGTCACGGTGATCATGGGAGACTTCAATATGCAGGTGGACTGGGTAAATAATGTTGCCAGTGGATCCAAAGAGAGGGAATTCCTGGAATGCTTACAGGATGGCTTTTTGGAACAGCTTGTCATGGAGCCCACAAGGGAGCAGACTATTCTGGACCTAGTGCTTTGCAATGAACCAGACTTTATAAAATATCTTAAAGTAATGGAACCCTGAGGAAGCAGCGATCATAATATGGTAGAGTTTGAAGAAAGAAGTTTGAAAGTTTGAAGTTTGAAAGAAAGAAGGCAAAATCGGATGTAATGGTGTTACAGTTAAATAAAGGTAATTATGAGGGCAAGAGAGCGGAACTGACAAAAATCGACTGGAAGCAGAGGCTTGTGGGGAAGACAGTAGAGCAAAAATGGCAGGAGTTTGTGGGTATAATTAAGGACACTGTACAGAGGTTCATCCCCAAGAAAAGAAAGATTATCCAGGGAGGGATTAGACAGCCATGGCTGACAAAGGAAGTCAGGAAATGTATTAAAGAAAAAGAGTGATCCTATAAAGTGGCCAAGAGCAGTGGGAAATCAGAAGATTGGGAAGGCTACAAAAACAAACAGAGGATAACAAAGAGAGTAATAAGAAAGGAGAGGATAAAATATGAAGGTAGGCTAGCCAGTAATATTAGAAACGATAGTAAAAGTTTCTTTCAATACATAAGAAACAAACGACAGACAAAAGTAGACATTGGGCCACTTCAAACTGATGCTGGAAGCCTAGTGATGGGAGATAAGGAAATAGCAGGAGAACTTAACAAGTACTTTGCATCAGTTTTCACAGTGGAAGACAGGAGTAATATCCCAACAATTAAAGGGAGTCAGGAGGCTGAGTTGAGTATGGTTGTCATTACAAAAGAGATAGTGCTAGAAAAGCTAAAAAGTCTTAAAATTGATAAATCTCCTGGCCCCGATGGGATACATCCTAGAGTTCTGAGAGAGGTGGCTGAGGAAATAGCGGAGGCATTGGTTGAGATCTTTCAAGAGTCACTGGAGTCACGGAAAGTCCCGGATGATTGGAAGATCATGGTTGTAACCCCATTGTTCAAGAAAGGATCAAGACAAAAGATGGAAAATTATAGGCCAATTAGCCTAACCTCGGTTGTTGGTAAAATTCTAGAATCCATCATTAAGGATGAGGTTTCTAAATTCTTAGAAGAGCAGAGTCAGATTAGAACAAGTCAACATGGATTTAGTAAGGGGAGGTCATGCCTGACAAACCTGTTGGTATTCTTTGAAGAGGTGACAAGTAGGTTAGACTAGGGAAACCCAGTGGATGTGGTCTATCTAGACTTCCAAAAGGCCTTTGATAAGGTGCCACACGGGAGGTTGCTGAGCAAGGTGAGGGCCCATGGTGTTCGAGGTGAGCTACTGGGATGGATTGAGGATTGGCTGTCTGACAGAAGGCAGAGAGTTGGGATAAAAGTTTCTTTTTCAGAATGGCAGCCGGTGACAAGCGGTGTCCCGCAGGGTTCAGTGTTGGGGCCACAGCTGTTCGCATTATATATTAATGATCTGGATGAAGGGACTGGGGGCATTCTAGCGAAGTTTGCCAATGATACGAAGATAGGTGGACAGGCAGGTAGTACTGAGGAAGTGGGGAGGCTGCAGAAGGATCTAGACAGTTTGGGAGAGTGGTCCAGGAAATGGCTGATGGAATTCAACGTGAACAAATGCGAGGTCTTGCACTTTGACAAAAAGGATAAAAGCACAGACTACTTTCTAAACGGTGAGAAAATTCGTAAAGCCAAAGTACAAAGGGATCTGGGAGTGGTAGTCGACGATTCTCTAAAGGTCAACATGCAGGTTGAGTCTGTGATTAAGAAAGCGAATGCGATGTTGTCACTTATCTCAAGAGGGTTGGAATATAAAAACACCATTGTGCTCCTGAGTCTTTATAAAGCTCTGGTTAGGCCCCATTTGGAGTACTGTGTCCAGTTTTGGTCCCCACACCTCAGAAAGGACATACTGGCACTGGAACGTGTCCAGCAGAGATTCACACGGATGATCCCTGGAATAGTAGGCCTAACATACAAGGAACGGCTGAGGATCTTGGGATTGTATTCATTGGAGTTTAGAAGATTAAGGGGAGACTTAATAGAGACGTACAAGATAATACATGGCTTGGAAAGGGTGGATACTAGGAAATTGTTTCCGTTAGGTGAGGAGACTAGGACCCGTAGACACAGCCTTAGAATTAGAGGGGGTAAATTCAGAACAGAAATGCGGAGACATTTCTTCAGCCAGAGAGTGGTGGGCCTGTGGAATTCATTGCCGCAGAGTGCAGTGGAGGCCGGGATGCTAAATGTCTTCAAGGCAGAGATTGATAGATTCTTGTTGTCTCGGGGAATTAAGGGCTACGGGGAGAATGCGGGTAAGTGGAGTTGAAGTGCCCAGCAGCCATGATCGAATGGCAGAGTGGACTCGATGGACCGAATGGCCTTACTTCCACACCTATGTCTTATGGTCTTATGGTCTAAGGACAAAGGATGAAAGTTATGCATGGAGTCAGAGAAAATGGGTGAGTTTTGTGGCGAGTACTTTGCGTCTGTATTCACCGAGGAGAGGGACATGATGGATGTTCAGGTTAAGGATAGATCTTTGAGTATTCTGGGTCAAGTCAACATAAAGAGGGAGGAGGTTTTGGATATTCTAAAAGGTATTAATGTAGACAAGCCCCCAGGTCTGGGTGGGCTCTACCACATGTTACTAAGGGAATTGAGAGAGGAAATAAGTGGCGCTTTAACATATATCTTTGCAGGATCCTTAAACATTGGTGAGTTCCCGGAGGACTGGAGAATTGCTAATGTTGTCCCCTTGTATAAGAAGGGTAGCGGGGATAATCCAGGTAATTATAGACCAGCGAGCCTGATATCAGTGGTTGGGAAGCTGCTGAAGAAGATACCAAGGGACTTGAGTAGGGTGTTTTGTCAGGTTCCCCATAGTAGGCTGATGGAGAAGGTGAAGTCGCATGGGTTTCAGGGTGTTCTATCTAGATGGATAGAGAACTGGCTGGGCAACATGAGACAGAGAGTAGTAGCGAAAGGGGATTTCTCAAAATGGTGACCTATGACCAGTGGTATTCAACAGCGATCTGTACTGGGTCCACTGTTCTTTGTGATATATATATCAATGATTTGGAAGAAGGTATCGGTTGCCTGATTAGCAAGTTTGCAGATGACACCAACATTGGTGGAGTAGCAGATAGTGAAGAGGACTGTCAGAGAATACAACAGAATATAGGTAGATTGGAAAAATGGGTACAGATATGGCAGATGGAGTTCAATCTGTGCAAATGCGAGGTGATACATTTTGGAGGATCCAATTCTAGAGCGAACTATGCATTAAACTGAAAATTCCTGGGGAAAATTGACGTACAGAGAGATGTGGGTGTTCAGGTTCATTGTTTCCTGAAGTTGGCAATGCAGGTCAGTAAAGGTGTCAATAAGGCATACGGCATGCTTTCCTTCATTGGATCAGGTGTTGAGTACAAGCGCTGGCAGGTCATGTTACAGTTGCATAGGACTTTGGTTTGGCCGCATTTGGAATACTGCATATAGTTCTGGTCACATTACCAAAAGGATGTGGATGCTTTGAATAGAGTGCAGAGTAGATTCACCAGGATGTTGCCTGGGATGGAGCGTGCTGGTTATGGAAAGAGGTTGGGTAGCTTAGGATTATTTTAATTATAAAGACAAAGGTTGAGGGGGACCTGATTAAGGTCTACAAAATCAAGAGAGATATAGACAAGGTGGATACCAAGCTTTCTCCCTGGATTGTGAACTCATGACCCCTAGTAATTGAGTTCCAAAGTGAGAGGGGAAAGGTTTAGGGCCTGACGGATATATGTGGAAGGTTATTTACACATAGGGTGGTGGCAGCCTGGAACGTGTTGCCAGCGGGAGGTTGTAGGGGCAGGAACGATAGTGTCAACTAAGATGTATCTGCCAGATACATGAATGGGCAGGGAGCCAAGGGATACAGGCCCTTAGAAAATAGGTGGCAGGTTTCGAAAATAGGGGATCTGGATCAGCACAGGCTTGGAGGGCCGAAGGGTCCGTTCCTGTGTTGGAATGTTCTTTGTTCTTTATCATTCATTCTAAAAATAGCAAGTTTTCAATTTACTATATGCTACAATTTTATAATATAAATCATTTTTTATTTGACAGTGCATGTCAAATTATTGTCATTGCTAAATTTCAGACACAGAGTCATAGAGATGTACAGCAAGGAAACAGACCCTTCCGTCCAACTCGTCCATGCTGACCAGATATCCCAACCCAAACTAGCCCCACCTGCCAGCACTCAGCCCATGTCCCTCTAAACACTTTCTATTCATATACTCATCCAGACGCCATCTAAATGTTGCAATTGTACCAACCTTCACCACTTCCTCTTGCAGTTCATTCCATACACGTACCACCCTGTGTGTGAAAAGTTTGCCCCTTACATCACTTTTATATTTTTCCTTCCCAACCTAAACCTATGCCCTCGAGTTCTGGACTCCCCCACACCAGGGAAAATACCTGTATATTTCCCTATTCATGCCTCTCATGATGTTATAAACCTCTATAAGGTCACCCCCTTAGCAGCTGATGTTCCAGGGAAAATATCCCAATCCTATTCACCCTCCACCTGTAGCTCAAACACTCCAACCTTGGCAACACCGTTGTAAATCTTTTCAGTACCTTTTCAAGTTTCACAACATCCTACCAATAGGAAGGAGAACAGAATTGCTCTCAATATTCCAAAAGTGACCTAACCAACTTTTTGTACAGCCGCAACACGACCTTTCAACCACTGTACTCAATGCTCTGACCAATTAAGAAAACCATACCAAATGCTTTATTCACTGTTTTATCTATCTGTGACTCTACTTTCAAGGAACAATGACCTGCACTCCAGGTTCTCTTTGTTCAGCAACACTCCCTTGGACCTCACCATTAAGAGTATAAGTCCTGCTAAGACTTGTTTTCCCAAAATGCAGCATCTTGCATTTACCAAAATTAAACTCCATCTACCATTCCTCAGCCCATTGGCCCAACTGATCAAAATCCCATTGTAATCTGAGGTAACCTTCTTTTCTGTCCACTACACCTCCAATTTGGGTGTCATCAGCAAATGTACTAACTATACCTCTTATAATCACATGCAAATCATTTATATGAATGACTAAAAGTAGTGGACCCACCATCGATCCTTGTGACAGTCCACTGGTCACATGCTACCAATCTAAAAAAACAACTCTCCACCACCACCCTCTGTCTTCTACTTTTAGCCAGTTCTGTATCCAAATGCCTAGTTCTCCCTGTATTCCATGAGATCTAACCTTGCTAACCAGTGTCCCATGGAGAACATTATCAAATGCCTTACTGATGTCCATATAGATCACGTTCACTGCTCTGCCCTCATCAATCCTGTTACTTCTGCAAAAAACTCAATCAGGTTTGTGAGACATGATTTCCCCTGCACAAAACCATTTTGATTCTCCCTAATCAGTCTTTGCCTTTCCAAATACATGTACATCTTGTCCCTCAGGATTCCTTCCAACAACTTACCCACCACTGACGTCAGGCTTACTGGTCTATTGTTCGCTGGCTTGTCCTTACCACCTTTCTTAAACAGTGGCACCACTTTCACCAACCTCCAGTCTTCTGGCACCTCACCTGTGACTATTAATGGTACAAGTATCTCAGTAAGAGGCTCAGCAATCACTTTCCTAGCTTCCCACAGAGTTGTAGGGTAAACCTGATCAATCAGGTCCTGGGGATTTATCCACTTTTATGGGTTTCAAGATATCAGCACTTCCCCCTTTGGAATAAGGACGTTTTTCAAGATGTAACTATCTATTTCTCTGAATATTGACATCTCCCATGCCTTTCTCCTGAGTAAACACTGATACAAAATACTCGTTTAGTATCTCCATCTCCTGCGGCTCCACACAAAGGCACCTTGCTGATCTTTGAGGGCTCTATTCTCTCCCTATTTACCCTTTTGTCCTCAATGTATTTGTAAAATCCTTTTGCTTCTCCGTAACTTTATTTGCCAAAGCTATCTCATGTCACCTTTTTGCCTTCCTAATTTCCCTCTTTAGTATACTCCAACTTCCTTTATACTCTTCTCAGGATTCACTTGATCTATCCTGCCTGTACCTGACATATGTTTCCTTCTTTTTCTTAACTAGACCCTCAATTTCTTTAGTCATTCAGCGCTCTCTATACCTACCAGCCTTTCCTTTCACCCTAACAAGAATATACTGTCTCTGCACTCTCGTTATCTCATTTCTGTACGCTTTCCATTTTCCAGCTATCCCTTTCCCCGTAAACATCTGCCGCCATCAGCTTTTGAAAGTTCTTGCCTAATAACATCAAAATTGCCCTTTCTCCAATTTAGAACTTCAGCTTTAAGTTCTAGTCTATCCTTTTCCATTATTATTTTAAAACTAATAGAATTGTTGGCAAATCGCTGAAGCTCACAGATTTCAGTGAGAAATTAATTTGATTGATTATATTTAAATGTGTAAGAACGATAAGTCGATTTGATTATTCAATCATTTGCTCACTCTGAATATGCAATCAGTCAGGGGTCAACCACTTTGCAAATGATAGAGTGACAATGTATGCATTTGAATACTGAGATTCAATGTGTAATTGTGATCACCAAAATAGTCAATAGACAAAAAGTTCTTTTTCGATACTAAACAAAATGTGCATATTTTTACTTTTGCATCATGAAAGGTTGTTTGGTGTTTATAATTTAATTCCATCAATGTAGAATCAACGTAATTGCTTTCAGAGATGGTGCAGTTATTGTGCAGTTGAATAATTATAGCTCATATCCGATTATTGCCCAAATCACAAACATGGCAAACTCCTGATTAATGCTCAGGTCAGTAAACCCATCACTTTACATCATGATCAAAATTAAAAATGAGGATTCCAAAAGGCCTGAATTCTGGTACAGTGCTACTGGACCTTACAGCTGCCTGTGGCACTGAGTGAGACACTGGCCTGCTCCTGAATCCGACCAGACAGTTTCCAACATGAGTCAGGGCAGTCATTCAAACATTCCCTCACAGAGATCCATTCGGAATGCAATTTGGACAGGAGGAAACTAGCCAACAGGCTATCACTGCTCTCAGTGTAGGTGCAAATGCTTTCCAATTAGATACCATTGACTGACCAGGAACCAGATGTTACAAATTCGTCTTCATTCAGAGCCTGGCCCAGGGAACAGATGTATGGACATGGTGTGTCAGAATCACACCACACAAATTACTTATGGTGATGACATCAGGCTTGTCCCCCAGACTCCATACATCTGCCCTCTGGACCAGATACTAGGTGAAAACATTCACAATTGACAGTCTTCTGCAGCATCTTGTGTCTCACAGTGAACCCACTGAAACTGTACCCAATAAATTAACCTTCACATTCACCAGTATTAAATAAAATTGGACATGTCTGTGGATGGTCAGATACTAATTCATAGGCCACCCAGCAGAATGTATCTGAAGAAACCAGGAGCAAACAGCAAGCCAAGAATCACTTTAATAACTAAACTTGGTGGATATTTTCTGGTCTAGGTAACCACACATATTGTGCTGACACTCAGGTGAATATAACAATGCACACCATAACTGGAAGTCTTGGTCTAACACCCCTCCCCAGCTTCCAGACTTCACACATCTCACTCCCAGTACACATCACTCCCTCGCACACCTCACTCCCTCAAACATTCACCAACTGATGAGAATCCACAAGCTGAGTGGAAGTTGGCACATAAAACAGTACAGCACATTCGAGCCCTTCAGCCCTCCATGTTCTGCCGGCCTTTTTATCCTACTCTAAGATCAGACAATCCTACATAACCTTCAATGTAATAACTTCCATGTGCCAATCCAAGATTCTTCTTAACTATCCCCAATGTATCTGACTCTACAACCACTGCTGGCGGTGCATTCCTGAATATACTCTGAATAAAGAATCTACCTCTGACATCTCATCTAAACCTTCCTCCAGTCACCTTAAAGTTATGCCCCTTGGTGATAGCCATTTTTAGATTAGATTACTTACAATGTGGAAACAGGCCCTTCGGCCCAACAAGTCCACACCGCCCCGCCGAAGCGCAACCCACCCATACCCTTACATCTACCCCTTACCTAACACTACGGGCAATTTAGCATGGTCAATTCACCTGACCTGCACATCTTTGGAGTGTGGGAGGAAACCGGAGCACCCGGAGGAAACCCACGCAGACATGGGGAGAATGTGCAAACTCCACACAGAGAGTCACCTGAGGCGGGAATTGAACCCGGGTCTCTGGCGCTGTGAGGCAGCAGTGCTGACCACTGTGCCACCGTGCCGCCATGGGAAAAGGCTCTGGCTATCCACTCTAAGTCTCTCAACATCTTGTACACCTCTGTCAAGTCACCTCTCATCTTTCTTCGCTCCAGTGAGAAAAACTCTCACTCCCTCAAATTTTCTTCCTAAGACATATCCTCCTGTGAAGGGCTTATGCTGAAACATTGTCTCTCCTCTACCTCAGATGTGGCCTGACCTGTTATGCTTTACCAGCACCACACATTGACGTACGTAAATTAATTGGCCACAAGAATATGTCAGGGGCAAGGAATCCTACAGAAATAACTCACTTCATGATCTCCAAAAGCTGTCCCGCATCGATAAGACACATGTTGACTATGGGTGTGATGAAATACCCCCCATTTCCCTGGGTGAGTGCAGCTTCACCCCTCCATCTATTGAAACTAAGTAGCAGCAATTCCTGCCATCTACACGGTGCTCTGCAGAAATTTCCCAAGGCTCCTTACAACATACCTCTGGAGCCCGACCATCAAGAGGGACAAGGGAAGCAGATACATGGGACCCCCACCATGTTCGCATTCTGTTCCAAGCCAGCCACCACTATGATTGGGAAGTATATTGCTGTTCCTTCACTGTCGCTGTTTCAAGGTCCGTCCTGAATGGTATTGTATGTCTAACTACAACACATGGACTCCAGTAGTTCAGTGCAGCAGCTCATCCCCACCTTCTCAAGGGGAACAAGGGACAGACAATAAATACTGGCCCAATCATATTCTATGAACAAATTAAAATGAAAAATATTGTCCAAACATGCCCAATGCTGGACATTATGCTTTAGGTTTTGTGAGCTCAGGCTGGTTGGGTTCAGTCCATAACTTGCTTGTTGTGAACAGCTGAAAGGATAACCTGTCAGTCTCTCAGAGGCATGGCCTGCATACCGAGCATCACACATTGACATTCACACACAACATTACTGAGCTCTGAGATAGACAAAAGCAATTCAAAATGTACTCATATCTGAGTGACATGTTTAAACGCACAGTGGTATTGTTACCACAAAATGATTATGAGTAAATATTACCAGGGAGAAAGTGAGGACTGCATACGGTGAAGATCAAAGTAAAAAAATATGGTTCTGAGAAAGCACAGCCGTTCAGGCAGCATCTGAGGAGCAGGAGAGTCGACTATTGGCTCACAACACTAAAACAAAGGAAAATAATTGCATATTTTCAAAGTTATTGCACTTAATAATAATGTGGTCTTGGGTGTGGGAATGAGATTCATCATTCCAATGTTCCTTTCTGTGAGTTGGGCACTGTTTTCATCATATTGTTGTTATTTAATGTTGGTACGGTGGCACAGTGGTTAGCACTGCTGCCTCACAGCGCCAGAGATCCGGGTTCAATTCCCACCTCAGGCGACTGACTGTGTGGAGTTTGCACGTTCTCCCCGTGTCTGCGTGAGTTTCCTCCGGTTGCCTCCCACAATCCAAAGATATGCAGGTCAGGTAAATTGGCCATGCTAAATTGCCCGTAGTGTTAGATAAGGGGTAAATGTAGGGGTATGGGTGGGTTGCGCTTTGGCGGGTCAGTGTGGACTTGTTGGGCCGAAGGGCCTGTTTCCACACTGTAATGTAATCTAAAACAGTGTACGGAATAAATGGGTGGATGTTATGCATATTGGACAATCTAAAAGTTGGTATTATGAAAGGATGTCAGACCTTCAGTAAAGAGACTTTACTGTTAATGGTTAGAACAATGCTGCAAACATGTAAACAGTAATTTCCAGCTCAAGTCATAAACATGTACGTTGGGCTGGGATCATCCTGTGCATCGATGGAGCTGCACAATTCTGTTTGGATACTGACATTGTGGGACTAGCATACACTGGATATCGTTTATGAGGGATTCAATGTAAGATGCCATCACCTTTATAACACCTTCATGCAGGATCGAGTGCAAGGTGCAGAATCATGGAGATTAGGAGGCACAGAAGAGATATACTTGCAAGACATGGCTGTTTACAGGTCATTGTTACAAATGTTGAACTGCGTCTGGACCAGTGTCATGTGCTAGTCCATTGACCAGTCTGAACCACATACATCTCCCTGTTGTTTAGGTGTATCTCTAACCAGTCGATTGTGAGGGATTGTGAGAGTAACTGCTCATGTCCAGTTTGGATGCTCACTGGACAGATTTTGGAGATGGCCAGTGTTTTGGAAGTCGTAGTGAGGGCCAGTAACACTGTGTCTGAATTCATACTTTTTCTCAAAGTCATTTCCAACAGCTTTGCTGCCTGCAGGATGGTGTGTTCACTGATCTGAGCATGAATCGGCTGTTTACCACAGTGACTGAACTGTAATAGTTAGGTGTGCGCTCTGGTAATTTAATTATTGCTCACTTCAATTGTTTTCAACAGAAAAATAATGATGTTTGGTTTATTTTAAAATATGTAAGAAATAAAGTGATATTAACTCTTCACTATACAAAATGTAAAATTGACCTTTTGTATATTTCCCACAGACTAATCAAGTAACATTCAGATATTGTCTGGAAAGCAAGATTATGTGAACAGGACTATGACCCAGGCAACATCACCATCCTCTCTGGTAGGTTCTGTCCCACTGAATTGACATAGCCAGGCAGAAGAGGGCAGCTCCTTGGCATATAGTCAGTATAGGGCCGCATGGTGGCTCAGTAGTTAGCGCTGCTGCCTCACAGCACCAAGGATCCATGTTAGATTCTAGCCTTAGGCAAGTGCCTATGTAGAGTTTACACATTCCCCCCATGTCGGCTGTGGGACGGTTCCTTCCACAGTCCAAAGATGTGCAGCTCAGGTGAATTGGCCATGGTGGTGGATTGCTCTTTGGAGGGTTGGTGTGGACTGGTTGGCCTGAAAGGTCTGTTCCCACACTGTAGGGAATCTAGTATAATCATATCGCTCAGCATTGATGCTGGATTCTGTGGCAGTTAGACTGCTCTGTGGCAGGTTATGGGGAAAAGGGAAACATATAATTGATCACATCATCACCGATGTGCCTACTGCAGATACACCTCTCCATTTCATATATTGGTAACAATGTTCACTGCACAGTCCTTATGGGGAACAAGGGCTAACTTCACATTTTGCAGACCCTCCTCACCATGATATATACTGAATGGAACAGACTTTAAACAGATTAAGCAACCAATGACCATGCATCCATGCAGTACAATGGCTCATCGGCAGCAGCACAATCATATTCTGTACAACTCATACAGTCTGCAAATTCCTGGACCAACATACCTCCCACTGTACAGTAACCATCACGGCCCAACATACCTCCCACTGTACAGTAACCATCACACCCCGACATACCTCTCACTATACAGTAACCATCACACCCCAACATACCTCCCACTGTACAGTAACCATCACACCCCGACATACCTCCCACTGTACAGTAACCATCACACCCCGTCATACCTCTCACTATACAGTAACCATCACACCCCGACATACCTCCCACTGTACAGTAACCATCACGGCCCGACATACCTCCCACTGTACAGTAACCATCACACCCCGACATACCTCCCACTGTACAGTAACCATCACGGCCCGACATACCTCCCACTGTACAGTATCCATCACGGCCTGACATACCTCCCACTGTACAGTAACCATCACGGCCCGACATACCTCCCACTGTACAGTATCCATCACGGCCTGACATACCTCCCACTGTACAGTAAACATCACACCCCGTCATACCTCCCACTGTACAGTAACCATCACGGCCCAACATATCCCCCACTCTACAGTAACTGGGTCAGTGATGAGTGCAGGAGAACATGCTGGGAGCAGCACCAGCCAGACCTAAAGACGAGGGAACAACCTGGAGAAACTCTTACTGCCTTCAGCTGCAAAATGGGATGACTTGTATTCCAACATCACAAGCAGCAAGTGATGGACAGAGCTCAGTGATCCCACTAACAATGGTTCAGAGCTATCCCTGCAGTCCTGCCACATGTAGTTGTAAAAGATAGTGGACAATGAAAGAGACCACTGGAGGAGGCTGCTGCTGCTCTCCAACAATGAAATCCCCAATCATTGGTGAGCCCAGCACATCAGGAACAAAATAAAGCTGTTGCATTTGTAACAACTTTCAGCCAGATGGGCTGAGTAGATGATCCATTTCAGCCTCCTTCAGTAGGCGCCAGCATCACAGACCCCAATCTTCAGGTAATTCGATTCACTCCACACAATGTCAAGAAATGGCTGGCTCACTGTAAACTGTGATTTAATTCCAGAAATTGGCACATCTCCAACCAAGCTGTTCCATTCCAGCAATAATACTGACACCTACAAACAATGTAATAAACTGCCCACGTGTGTCCTGTGATCAAAAAGCAGGGCCCTTGCATTGCAGCCAGTAACTGACCCATCTTTGTACGGTATACCATGGAAATGTGATAGAAAGTGTCAGCAATAATGGGATCAATCAGAAATAATCTGCTCAATGTCATTCAGTTCGTGACCCGTCAGGCACACTCACATCCTGAACCCACTGCAAGCTCAGTTTAAAAGAGTGGAACTCCAAATGGGCAGTGAGAGCAATTACTCTGAACACCGAGTCACCATTTAACAGGGTGTGACAATAGGAGCCCGAGTAAAACTATAGTTAATCAAAATCTGGGGCAAGTACTCTCCTGATGGGAATTATCCCCAGCAATAATAATGCCTGTTCTCTGTGTGAGTAACTGGAACTCCAGGAAAGTTCTGCGGCCATTCCTCAGGAAAGAAAGTGTCCGAGGCTAAACCATTTCCAGCTGCTGCAATGACCCTCTCTCCATCATAAGGTCAGATGGGGGAATGGTCGCTGATTGTACCATTCCTGAAACAGGCCATGCTGAAATGCAACAAGACTGGAAAACATGTGGGTTTTGTCTGACAAACAGCAAGTCATGTTCACGACACTCAAACATTAGACAAATATAACAATTAAGAATCAAACCATCATTCTTTGATTTTCAATAGCATTCCCATCACTGAGTCCCTAATACAGTATCTATCAGCATCCTGGGTGCTATCATTGACCAGGAGTTGCCCTGAACTAACCATATTAGTAACACTGCCTTTAAGAGTAGGTCAGAGGTTGGGAATTCACATACTAACTCCCCAAAACCTGTGATGGTTATTCTTGCAATGTAATCTAAGGTCAAATTCCAGCCAGTTTAATAACTATCACATCCATCTATCTCCCATGGATGCGCAGCAATAGCAGCGTATACCATCTACAAGACTCACTGCTCCAAGGCTTATTGGACAGTAACTTCGAAACTCACTGCCACCTAGAAGAACCAAGGCAGCAGGGAGTTTGGAAAACCAGCTATCTGCAAGCTCACTCCTTCATACGATCAGATGTGATGATGTTGGCTCATGAGTTTACAAGTCCCAACTCCTCAGATCACAAAGATCAGTCCAAATGCAGCGAGACGTGGACAGCAGCCAGGCTTTGGGGCTGACAAGGGACAAGTAACATCTGTGCCACAAATGTCAGACAATGACCATCGTAAACCATCTCATCATCGCTATTCAATATTCAAAGACAGCACCATTGCTGAATCCATTGGCACTAACATTCTCAGGTTAATCCAAGACAATTTCCCTGCTATGGTGAGAACATCAGATCAGAAGTTAGGAATCCTGCAGCCAGTAACTTTTCTTCTGCCTTGCCAAAGCCTGGCCAAAATCTCCAAGGTTCAAGTCAGGAATATGATCAAATCATCTCCACTTGTTTGATGAGTACAACTCCAGAAGTACTCAGACAGTTTGACATAATTAAAGACCGAGCAGCCGAAATAAATTATCCCCATCCACAACGACTCACTCCCTCCACCACTGACACTCAGCAGCAGGTATGAGTACCGTGACATTTCCTCAGTTAGCACTATCTGCAGTTATTACCACTGCCAGCTGGAAAGAAAAGAACAATATTTAGGGATTAGTGATCATAATTCATTTGATTTTAAGTATTGTAAAGGACAAAGCTAGACGAAGAAGTCACTGTCTAACTTTACTTCTTCAAGTAAACAGAAACAAGTAACTGAAAGATAAATCAGAATCAGAGCAGTGGCAGGTAGCCTGGGAGGAGATTAAAGTGGTTCTAAGAAAATGTGTCCTCATAAAGTAAAAAGGTTCAGGCTGCTAAATCCAGAGCCCCCTTGAAATCTAGGAATACAAAGACAGAACAGGAAACCTTACATCACACAACGGGAACGTAATACTACCAAATGCCGAGAGGAGTGCGGAATGTGGAGGAGTGAGATCCAAAACGCAATTAGAAAGCAAACAGTGTTTGTGAAATGATGCTGTCAAGAAATATCAAGTCATCTTTAGAAATTTCTTTTCAGACCAGAGAAGGAAATGTAAAGTAAGGAATATAAAAGGCAAGCAATAGAAACTGTCGAGGGTTTGTATATGGTTCTGAGTTTCAATTAAAGACTAAAAGACCTCAACAATGTGGGCTATTGTGATGAATCTGTGCGAATTGTCTGAGAAGCCCATCAGACCCTTCTCGATGTTACTATATTCAGGGATGTGAGATCTGGTCATGGAGACAGGGTGGTAAGGATAGCAAGGTTTGGGAAAGTTTAATGACAAGAGAAATTGTCAGATCAGTCAAAAAGAAAAAGGAAGCACATCTAAGAGTTTGGGAACTGAGGACAATCAGAAGCCTCGAAAAACACGATAAAAGACAGGAAAAATGTCCAGAAAAAGAGTTGGGAGGATGAAAACGCACGATGAAATATCTTTATAAAACAGGATTAAGGAAAATGCGAAAGCAGTTTATCAGGAGGCACAGAGTAGCCAAGGAAAGAGTACACCCGATCAAGGACAAAAGAGAGAATTAATTCATGGAGTTGGAGGAAGGGGGTGAAGTCCTTAACAAATACTTTGTATTGGTATTCACAAAGGAGGAGGACATGGTGGGTGGTGAGTCAAGAGATGGATATGCTGATATCCGGTGCCATTTTGATATTAAAAATGGAGGCTGCGTTGGGTGTTTTGAAAAATATTAAGGTCGACAAGTCTCCATGATATGATGGGATTAATCCCGGAATACGGAGGGGATCGAGGGAGTAAATTGCTGAGACCTTGTGCACACCCTTTGTTTGCGCTTCAGTGACAGCAGAGGTTCCAGAGAACTGGAAAATAGTCAATGTCCCTTCTTGGTTGAAGAAGGGCAACACGGATAATCCCAGAAATTTCAGCTCAGTGAGCCTTACATCAGTGGTAAGGAAAATATTGGAGATTCTTAGTGATAGGACTGACTCACATTTGGAATAATATGGACTTATTCATGATGGGCAACATGGCTTTGTGTGGGGAAAATTGTGTCTCACAAACGTGATTGAATATTTTGAGAAAGTGGCAAAAGTGATTGATGAGGGCATGGAGCTGGATGTTGGCCATCTGGACCATAGCAAGGCCTTTGATTTGGTTCCTTACAACAGGCTCATACAGAAGATGATGTGAAATAGGATCAGCGGTCAGTCAGTAACATAGACAGAGAACTGCGTGGTCATAGCAGTCAGTGGGGGGTGGGGGGGGAAGGGTGTTTTGTTTCTTCTGTCTGGATATGCGTGAATAGATTGGGGGAGTTGCGGGTTTCAGGATGATTGACAGATGATGCAGCAGGATATACGTGGGCTGGAGATTTGGATGGAGAAAAAGCAGATGTAAATTGATACCTCTGAGAAAGTCTGCTGCAGGAGAGAAATATACAATAAATGAAATAACTCTATTTAGCTTCAACATTGAAGGGATCTGGGCATATTGGCCCATAGTTCCCTGAAAGTGGCAACACAGGGAAACATTGTTACATGTTGCAGCTGGTTAAGACTATATTTCGGCATCATTTAGAATATTGTGTGCAGGACTGATTACCAGATCAGCAAAAGGATGTCGAGGCATTGGAGAGGGTTTGAAAAACATTTACTAGGATGTTGTCTGGTTACAGTAGAACCTGTTACAGGTTTACAAAATTATGAGAGGTATGGATAGAATAGACAGTTGGAGTCTCATTTTTCCTTAGAGTAGAAATATTAATTGCTAGGTGGCATAGGTTTTAGAGTTGAAAAGTGTGGTGCTGGAAAAACACAGCAGGAATCATTCCTGAAGAAGGGCTCATGCCCGAAACGGCGATTCTCCTGCTCCTGCTTGGCCTGCTGTGTTTTTCCGGCACCACAGTTTTCAACTCTGATCTCCAACATCTGCAGTCCTCACTTTCTCCTAGGCATAGGTTTGAGGTAAATGGGGGAAAGTTTAAAGGATATATGAGAAGCAAGTTTTTTTTTTGCTCTGTTCCAGACAGAATGTGAAAGTGCCCGGAATGCACTGATGGAGGAGGCTGTAGAAGAAGGTACAACAGCAATCGTGGTATCTCGACATATACATGAGTGAGGAGGGAATATAATGATATACAACATTTTATAACTTCTAAAGGCATCAAGTATCAGTGCAACTTAGTGGGCTGACAGGCCTGTTCCTGTGCTGTACAGTTCAAGACAAGATTTCAGCAAGATAGTGACCAATTTCTGATTGAATAACTCCTGATGATTAGCAGCCAACATTCATGCAGATTTCTCCTCTTTAATTTTCAGGTTCATGTCTTCCCTCCCACTGTGGGGAAACTCAATATGGACAATTTGACATGAATGTTATAGCTGGTATCTGGTGACGCCATCATGACCCTCACTCCTGTGGCCTTCTGTCTTGGACACCAGCGGCTCAGGGGACACTGCACAGACCAAAGCTGCATGTACTACATATCCACCAATGCTGGCATCTGACACATGTCAGCCTCACCACGCCATTCCAACAGATCTCTCACCCACTGACAGTATGCTTCTGTACTTCAATGCTGCAGCTCAGGGTGCACAGACAGCTCTTATTGCAATGCTGCTGCAAGGACACTGTGTCAGGGACACACCCAGGTCATGGCCTGTCCCTCTGGGCTGTTCACTCAGTGTTTGTACACACTCAATGCTGCTGCAAGGCCACTGTGCTCAGGGACACACACCCAGCTCATAGACTGTCCCTCTGGCAGGCTCACTCCGTGTTTGTACACATTCACTTTGAGCTGACTCGAATGCTCACAGAATTATTGCCTTACCTCACCAGCCTGCTGCATTGTGTTGGTGTTTAGTGCAAACACAAACACAAAGCTTGGTATCATTGTCCACAGTCAGTCACGGTGCCCAGCACAGTGAGTTAAAGGGAGTCTCAGATCCCAGTCCGGGAGCTTGGCCACGGTCAGTCAGTCTCTCGTGGTTGTTAGGGTCAGGATTCTTCCCCTGTAATGGGGGGGGGGGGGTGGTGGTGGTGAGGAGCTGAATGTTGGGAGACTTGGGGGAAGGTATCGGTTCCTTGATTAGCAAGTTTGCATATGACACTAAGATTGGTGGAGTAGCAGGCAGTGAAGGGGAATGTCAGATAATACAGCAGAATATAGATAGATTGGAGAGGCGGGCAGAGAAATGGCAGATGGAGTTCAACCTGGGCAAATGAAGATCCAATTCAAAAGTGAATTATACAGTAAACGGGAAGGTCCTGGGGAAAATTAAGATCTGGGTATTCAGGTCCATTGTTCCTTGAAGGTGGTAACGCAGGTCAGTAAAGTGGTCAAGGCGGAAAACGGCATGCTTTCCTTCATTGGACTATTGAGTACAAGAGTTGGCAGGTCATGTTACAGTTGTATAGGACTTTGGTTTAGAATATTACGTACAGTTCTGGTCTCCACATTACCGAAAGGATGTGCATGCTTTGAAGAGGGTGCAGAGGAGGTTCACCAGGATGTTGCCTGGTATAGAGGGCACTAGCAATAAGAAGAGATTGAATAGTTTTGGATTATTTTCATTAGAAAGACGAAGGTTGACTGGGGACCTGATTGAGGTCTACAAAATCATGGGATATATAGAGACAAGGTGGATAGCAAGAAGCATTTTCCCCCAGAGAGTGGAACTCAATTACATGGGGTCATGAGTTCACAGTGAGAGGGGAAAGGTTTAGGGCAGATACGCTGGAAAGATCTTTATGCAGAGGGTGATGGGGGCCTGGAACACTTTGCCAGCGGAGGTGCTACAGGCAGGAATTATAATGTCAGTTAAGATGCAGCCAGACAGATGCATGAATGGACAGGGAACAAAGGGATACAGATCGTCAGCAAATAGGCGACGGGTTAGGCAGAGAATCTGGACCAGTGGAGACGTAGCGGGCTGAAGAGCCTGTTCCTGTGCTGTGATTTTCTTTGTTCTTTCAATGGTCTGCAGGTTAGATTGATCTTATAGTAGGATAAAAGATTGACACAACATTGAGGGCTGAAGGGCCTGTACTGTGTTGTACTGTTGCGTGTTCTAAATAGGGAGGGTTGCAATTGCTGGAAGAGGTTTCAGGAGGCTGGAGAGGATGGGATCTGAATGAATAGATATATTAGGGAGGTTTACTAGGATTGTCAGAGGTAACAGAGACAGCAATGATCTGATCTGGAGAAGACGACCCAGACTGGGAGGGTTGTGGGGACTGGAGGTGGTTTCACAGGGAGCACATAGAGCCCCAGGATGTCACAGAAATGTGGAGAGCTGTACGGTCTACATGTGTTCATGAAGATGGAGAGATTGGGAGGGATGGAGCAGTTTACAGGGAGAAGGATGTTAGTAGGATGGAGTGGTTTACACAAACACGGAGGATTTTCGGTGAATGGAGCAGATGACAGAGACAAAGTGGGTTATATAAACTGGAGGACCAAACAGAGATATGGAGGGTAGTCAAGACTGAAGATGTTTACAGATATAGGTAGTTTTACTTCTGCAGATTATTCATATCTGAAGGGTGTGGAGTCTGACAGATTTTCCAGAAGGGCAGTAATTTTGGTTGGAGATAGTTTCACAGATAAGGAAGCAGAAGTAACCTCCTCCAGTTTGGTCAAAGTGGAAAGGGTTGTAGGGGAGGGTGACATTTACACAGGTAGGGGCGTAAATGCTGGAGAAGGTTATAGAGATGAGTAAATGGATGGAGATACAGGAGGGGCTTACAATGAAAGGGTGGGTGTTAGCAATGGGATGATGTTACACAGAGAGTGAGTGTCCGAACTGGATCGGGAGAATCACAAGCTTTCAGTGGGTTCTACAGATCGGGAGTGCTGCAGGGACCTGAGAGGGTTGTTGTGTCTCCACAGAGTGATCGTGTCTTTTGGACTGGAAGAGGTTACGTAGATACAGAAACATTGAAGACAATGTGTGCCGCCTTCTTTTTCTTGAACAGAGCCTCAATATCCCCCATCAGCCAGGGATCCCTAAACCTACCAGCTTTTCCCTTCACTCTAACAAGGACATATTGGATTCTTGAGATCACACTTTTAAAAGCCTCCCATTTGCCAGTCATTCCTTTTCCTTCAAACAGACTCACCCAGTGGATGGGAGCATGATGTGGAGGAGCTGGTGTTGGACTGGGATGGACAACGTTAAAAATCACACAACACCCGCTTACAGTCCAGCGGGTTTATTTGGAGGCACTGGGTTTCAAAGCGCTGCCCCTTCATCAGGTGGTTGTGGAGCACAATAAACAGGCCCAGAATTTATAGCAACAGGATTGCAGTGTCATGGAATGTAACACCAAACAAATTTAGTTTAAGTTTTCATCTTTCAGAATGATCCGCTGGATTTCGAAAGCTGGTGTTTGAATTAAATCTGTTGGACTATAACCTGGTGTTGTGTGATTTTTAATTAATCCAATTGACCTCTGCACGATCCTGCCAAATAGCCCCAAAATTGGCCCTTCTCCTGATTATGACCTTAATCTGTGGACCTGCCTGATCTTTTTCCATAACTATGTTAAAACGAGGACAGTTGTGGTCATTGGACCCGAAGTGCTCACCGACTGACACTTCAGTCACTTGCCTGAACTCGTTTTCTGAGGGGAGGTCTCATTTTCAGCTGTCTGAGTAGAGTGGGGCCCTCTCCATATTGATCTTGGAAACTTTCTTGGACACATTTGACAACTTCCACCCCATACAGGACTTTTACACTCCGGGTGGTCCAGTCAATCCAGAGGAAGTTAAAATCTCCAACCAATACTATTCTATTATTTCTATCGGTGCCTGCAATCTCTCTTCACATCTGCTCCTCTCATACCCGCTGGCTATTTGGGGGTCCAGAACACTCTCCCAGCAGACTGACCATCCCCTTTTTATTTCTAACTTCTAACCATATGACCTCATTTGATCACCCCAAAAGAGTATCCTCTCTCAGCACTGTTGTTATGTCCTCCCTTATCAAAAGGGTAGCTGCCCCTCCTCACTTACTTGTCCTTCTGTCACGCCTGCAGCTTCTGTGCCCTGGAACACTAAGCTGCCAGACCTGCCCTTTTCTCAGCGATGTTTCTGTTATGGCTATAATATCCCAGTCCCCAGAGCCAATCCATGCTCTAAGCTCATCTGCCTTACCTGTCAGGCCTCGTGTGTTGAAATAAATGTCCTTTAAACCAGAAGTCATTTCCTTCCCTGTACTATGCCCCGGATATCCTAGATAGGAAACTTGCTCTTGATGGCTCATATATTTTCCCCTGACTGGTTGCTGGTACCTCTCTTACTCAGAGTCCAAACCCCTGCCAAACTAGTTTAAACCCTCCAGTGCAAGACAAGCAAATCTCCACCCAGGGATACTGGTGCCCCTCTGCTTCAAGTCAAACCCATGCCCCCTTGTTCAGGTTACCTCTACCCCAGAAGAGGTCCCAATGATCCAAGAACTGAAAACTCTACCCCTCCACCAGCTCCTTAGCCACACATCCATCTGGTCTATCTTTCTACTTCTATCCTCACTGGCACGTGGCACTGGGAGTAATCCGGTGATCACAACCCTTGAGGTCCTGCTTTTTAACTTCTTTCCTCACTCCCTGTACGTATTTCACAGGATCCCATCCCCTTGACTAAATATGTCATGTGGGCCGATTTGCACAATGACCTCTGGGTATTTACCCTGTCACTTCAGAATGTTCAGTCACCGCTCAGAGACACCCTTGACCCTGGTACCCGGGAGGCAGCACACCATCCTGGGGTCTCTTGTCTGTCCCCCTCACAACTGAGTCTCCTATAAGTATCTATATCATTAGAGAGGATCTGGCAAACCGAGACTGGGAGGACAATCTGCAGTTGGTTCTACATTTGGAAAATGAGAGTATGTTAAAGTGATACAGTGAGAATTCATGGCCAGTGTGGTCCTGACAAGGGAATAGTAAAGGCAGCAAGTCCAGCGAATACTGGTTAAACGATATCGTGAGTTTGATAAAGACAATAGAGTGCAATAAACTCAGGTGAAGCCATTCGAAAATATAGAATGTGCAAGGGGGCTCCTTAAACATCAAGGACAAACAATGACCATTAAACATCCTTGGTAGATAGTGTTAAGGAAAAGCCACAAGGTATTTTAGCTGTATAGTTAGAATAAGACAGTTACTGGGGAAAGTGTGGGGCCTGTTCGAAACCAAAGGGACAAACTGTGCATGGAGCCAGAGGAAGTAGGTGAGGTCTTCAATGAGTACTTCCCATCTGTATTCATACAGGAGAAAGGCATTGCAGCCGGAGATTTCAGTTGGGATGGTGAGTTTCTCAAACATATTAAGATCAATTAGGAGGAGGTATTAAATGCTTTCACAGGCTCAAAGGTGGAGAAATCCCCTGTGCCCAATGAAATGTATCCCTGGCTGCTATGGGAGGTAAGGGAGGAGATTGCTGGGTCCCTGGTGGATATATTTAATACTTTGCTGGCCACAGGTGAAGTGCTGAATGACTGAAGGATCGCTAGTGTGGTTCCTTTGTTCAAGAATGGCAGCAGGGGTAGGCCAGGTAATTACAGAGCAGATAGTCTGACAGCAGGAGGGGGGAAATTATTGGGAACAATTCTGAGGAACAGAATGAATCAAAATTTGGAAAGGCAGAGATCAATTAGGGATACTCATAATAGATTTGGTAGAGTATGATCCTTTCCCAAATTCAGCTGAGATTTTTATTTGAAATTACGATCGAGGATATGGATGAGGGCCGTGCAGATGATATGGGTTACATGGAGTTCATTACATTGTTTGACAAGGTCCCACATAGCAGCCTAGTCCAACAGACCAATGGGATCAAAGGCAATTTGGCAAACAGGATCCACAACGAGTGGAGGGCTGTTTTACGATTGAAATTCTTTCACCAATGGGTGTACCACAGGGATCTGTGCGGGAGCCATTGCTGTTTCTTATATACATTAATAACTCTGATGTGAAAGCAGAAGGTATCATTAGTAGGTTTGCAAATGACATGAAAGGTGAGGGCGTTGTCCATAGTGAGGTGGATGGTGCCCGGCTGCAGTCTGAAGGTAGAGGCTGGGACAGAATTTCAGGACAGGAACTTAAGTAGAAACATCAGGAAAGAGCACAGCAGACATTGAGGGAAATCTGATTGATTAAAGTGCTTTTATTTCAAAATAAAAGACCTAACAATTAAGGCAAATGAAGTCAGCGCATGGATGAGAACATGGTACTGGAATACCATAGATATGGCAGAAACACAGCTGAGAGTGGGACAGGACTGGGAGCTAAATGTTCCAGGGTACAGATTCCATACGGAGGGTAGAACAGGAGGTGAGAGAGGAGGGGGTGGAGTTTTTGATCAGTGAAACATCCCTGCAGCACTTAGAAAGGATATTCCTGTGGAACGCCCATTGAAGCTATAATAGTGCAATTGAGAAATGGGAATGGGTCATCAGTTTGATATGACTGTACTACTGGCCCCCAACAGTCAGTGAGATTTTGAGCAGTAAATATGTCGGGAGATCTCAGATATCTATAAGAATGATAGGGTTGGAATGGTCAGGGATTTTAACTTTGCAAACCTAGTCTGGGACTGCCAGAGTGCTCAGAGCTTGGGAGGGAGAAATTTGTTTGGCATGTACAAGAAAAATGTCTCAGTCAGAATGTAAATGGTCAGACTGCAGGAAGGGGAAAAACCTGACCTCCCCTTGGGAAACAAGGTGGGGAAAGGGACTGAGGCATTAGTGAGGCAACACTTTGGCAAAGTGAGCACAATTGTATTAGTTTGAAAATAGCGATGGAAAAGCACAAGCCTGGTCCACAAGTTAAAGATCAAAATTCGTCTTGCCGCAATCCAGAAGGTATTAGTGAAGAGCTTTTGGCAATTGATTGTGGAGGCTATTTGCAGGTAAAGGGATGTCAGGTAGGTGGGAAGCTTTCAAAAGAGCGATAAAGTGAGAGTTCAGGGCCACCATATTTCTGTTAGTGTGAAGGACAATGCTGACACAAGTGGGATACACTGATGACTGGGGGCATTGAGGCTCTGGTCAACAAAAAGGGGGCACGTGTCACATATTGCCAGCTGGATTAAAGGAACCAATTGAAGAAGATAGCGGGTGGAGTAATTCATGTAAGAGGGAAATCAGGAGGGCACAAAGGGGACCACAAAAGGCATTGACAGATCAGGCTGAGGAAAATCCAAAGAGATTCTTCAAATATATTCCTCAGGAGATTAACTAGGGGAAGAATATGGCTCCTTGACAACGAATGGGGCCATCCAAGTGTGAAAACACAGAAGATGGGTGAGATCCTGAACAAAAATTTCACGTTTGAACTTAACTTGGAGAAATATTGGGGAAGTCAGGGAATAAGGAATAGTGACGTCTTCAAAAGACTCCACTTAACAGAACAGGAGGTACTGAAGGTTCTAAAATGCATATAAGATGGACAAATCCTTGGGAACTTATCAAGTATATCCCAGGATATTGCTGGAAGCTCAGGAAGAAATTGTGGGGTCCCATAAAGAGATATTTCTATCACTGATAGCCATGGGTGATGAGCTGGAAGCCTGGAGGGTGGCTAATGTTGTGCCAGTACTAAGGAAAGGCTGCGAGGGAAAGTCAGGGACATCAACACCAATTAGTTTGATGTCAGTGATGCAGACGTTATTGGAAGCGATTCTGCGGGACAGGAGTTACCTGCATTTGCAATGACAAGAATTGATTAGGGATTATCAGCACAGCTTTGGAACGCTGCATAAAATTCTGATCATCCTGATCTGGGAAGCATTTTCTGAAAATACAAATGGAGCAAAGATTGACGAAGATGTTACTGATACTGGAGGGTTTGACAGAAACGGAGAGGCTGGATAAGCTGGAAAAATACATGAGGGAATGAGATAGATTTGGCAGATAATTTTAAGTAGAATTTGAAGAATTTTCTACAGCACACAATTACAAAAAAGCAACTGGAGAGACACTAGGGCTCCTCAATGATCAGTGAGGCCATCCAAGTGTCAAACCACAGGAGATGGGAGAGAGCCTAAATGAGCGTTTCATGTCAGAACGTGCTATGGACAAAGACTAGGAAACAAAGGGAAAGAAACAGTGATGGCTTGTAACGAGTCCCCATTCCAGAAGAGGTGGTGCTGGAGGTCTTAGAACACAAAGGTAGAGAAAGCCCTAGGTCCTGAACAAGTATATCCCAGAACATTGTGGCAAAGTAGGAGCAGGGACACGAGCAGAAATATTTATATCATTGTCCTTCACATTTCCACTGGGCGTAGGTGGCTGAGGGGTGACCGTATAAAGGTTTATAAAACCATTAGAGGTACAGGTTATCCAACGTCTTTACCCCAGGGTAGTGGAGTCCATAACTAGATGGGATTGAACTGCAGAAGGATAAGGTGTTAGCAATTCTGGTAAGTGAAAGAAAATGTCCCCTGGGCCAGATGGGATTTATTCTTGGCTTCTCTGGGAGGCCAGTAAGGAGATTGCTGAGCCTTTGGCTTTGATCTTTATGTCATCATTGCCTTCAGGAATAGTGACAGAAGGCTGAAGGACAGCAAACATTGTCCCCTTGACCAAGAACAGGAATAGAGACAACCCTGGGTAATTATAGAGCTGTGAGCCTCTCTTCGATTCTGGGCAAAGTGTTGGAAAGGCTCGTAAAAGCTAGCATTTATAATCATCTGGAGATGAATACGTTGATGAGGGACAGTCAGAACGGTTTTGTGAAGGGTAGGTCATTCCTCACAAACCTTGTTGACTTCTTTGAGGTGACCAAACAGGTGGATGTGGGTAAAGCAGAACTTGATAGTGCAGATGAGCAGAGAGATCACTGTGTCCATGAACATGGATTGCTGAAAGTTGCCACCCAGTTTGATAGGGTTGTTCAGAAGGCATTCAGCGTGTGAGTTTTTATTGGTACAGGGATTGAGTTTCGGAACCATGAGATAATTCTGTAGCTGTACAAAACTGTGGTGCGGCCGCATTTGGAGTGTTGCCTTTGGTCCAGGTCACCGCATGAGAAGAAGGATGTTAAAATATTCGGAAAGGGTTCCGAGGAGTTTTACTAAGATGTTACCTGTTACAGAGGGAAGGTGTTATGAGGAAGGCTGAGGGACTTGAATCTGTTTTTGTTTGAGAGAAGAGATTAAGTCCAATTAATTGAGACATATAAGATAATCAGAGGGTGACATGGTTGGGACAACGAGAGCCTTTTCCCTCGGATGGCAATGCCTAACACGAGGGCAAATAGCTTTATATTGAGATAGTAATTAATATTAATATTAATTAATAGATATGGGACAGATGTCAGAGGTAGGTTCTTTACTCAGAATAGTAGTCTGGCACACTGACCTCTACACCGCTGAAGCCATACGCCAACTCGAGGACACCTCTTCCTATTGCCCCCTCGACCAAGACCTCACGCCCCATCACCAAACCATCATCTCCCAGACAATACAGAACCTCATCACCTCAGGAGATCTCCCACTCACAGCTTCCAACCTCACAGTCCAGGAACCCCGCACTGCCCCGTCCTACCTCCTTCCCAAGATCCACAAGCCTGACTACCCTGGCCGACCCATTGTCTCAGCATGCTCCTGCCCCACTGAACTCATCTCTACCTATCTCGACACTGTCCTATCCCCCTTATTCCAGGAATACCCCACATATGTTCGAGACGCCACCCATGCACTCCACCTCCTTCAAGACTTCCGTTTCTCCGGCCCCCAATGCCTCATCTTCACCATGGATATCCAATCCCTCTACACCTCCATCTTCCATGACTCGGGCCTCCAAGCCCTCTGTTTTTGCCTCTCCAGATGTCCCCAACAGTACCCTTCCACCGACACTCTCATTCGTTTGGCTGAACTGGTCCTCATCCTTAACAATTTCTCCTTCGAATCCTCCCACTTCCTCTAGACCAAAGGGGTAGCCATGGGCACACGTATGAGACCCAGCTATGCCTGTCTCTTTGTTGGCTACGTAGTTACGGTGTAACTTCCATAGTTACACCGGCACCACTCCCCACCTCTTCTGCCGCTACACTGATGACTGCATTGGTGCCACCTCATGCTCCCGCGAGGAGGTTGAGCAATTCATCAACTTCACCAACAAATTCCACCCTGACCTTAAATTTACCTGGACCATCTCTGACACCTCCCTCCCCTTCCTGGACCTCTCCATCTCCACTAATGACAACCGATTTGACACTGACATTTTTTACAAACCCACCAACTCCCTCAGCTACCTGGATTACACTTCTTCCCACCCTACCTCTTGCAAAAATGCCATCCCGTATTCCCAATTCCTCCGCCTCCACCATATCTGCTCCCAGGAGGACCAGTTCCACCACAGAACACACCAGATGGCCTCCTTCTTTAGAGACCACAATTTCCCTTCCCACATGGTTAAAGATGCCCTCCAACGCATCTCGTCCACATCCCGCACCTCCGCCCTCAGACACCACCCCACCCCTGGTGCTCACTTTCCACCCTACAAACCTTCGCATCAACCAAATCATCCACCGACATTTCCGCCACCTCCAAAAAGATCCCACCACCAGGAATATATTTCCCCCCCACCACCCCTTTCCGCCTCCGCAAAGACCGTTCCCTCCATGACTACCTGCGCTCACACCTCCTCCCTCACCTCTATCCAAGTCCCTAAAGGAGCCTTCCACATCCAAACTTTTACCAGCACATCCTCTAATATCATTTATTACATCCGTTGCTCCCAATGCAGTCTCCTCTATATTGGGGAGATTGAGCGCCTCCTAGCAGAGCACTTTAGGGAACATCTCCAGCACTAAACAACCACACCGCCTCGTGGCCCAACATTTCAACTCCCCTTCCCTCTCTGCCGAGGACATGGAGGCCCCGGGCCTCCTTCACCGCTGCATCTATCCTTTTATCCATCCTCCATTCACCTTAAAATTACACCCCCTTGTAATAGTCATTAATGCCATAGGAGAAAAAGCCTCTGACTATTCACTCTCTCTGTGACTCTCATCATCTTGTTCACCTCTACCACATTGTCCTATCCCTTTCTTCACTCCAATGAGAAAAGCCTTAGCCCTCTCAACCTTTCTTCATAAGAAATGCCATCCTTTCCAGGCAGCATCCTGGTAGATCTCCTGTGTACGCTCTCTAAAACTTGCACATCCTTCCTGTAAAGACAGGACCAGAACTGAACACAATATTCCAAGTGTGGTCTCACCAGGACACGATAAAGATGCAGTAAAACCTCACTGTTATTAAAATCAATCCCCTTGCTAAGGAAAGCCAACACAACATATGCATTTTTAGCAACCCTATCAACGTGCGTGGCAACTTTGCGGGTTCTATGGACATGGACCCCTTGATCTGTCTGATCCTCCACCCTGCCAAGCATTCTGCCTTTCACCCTGTATTCTGTATTCAAATTCCATCTTCCAGAATAAATCACTTCACACTTTTCCAGCTTGAACTCCATTTGCCATTTCCAGCCCAGCTCTGCGCCCTGTCAATGTCCCATTGCAACCTACAACAGCCCTTGACATTACCCACCACTCCACCAGATTGGCAAACTTACTAACCCACTCTCCAACATCCACATCCAAGTCATTTATAAAAATCACAAAGAGCAGAGTCCCAGAGCCGATTGTTACAGAACACGACTGGTCACTGAGCTCCAGGCTCAATACTGTCCATCTGCTCCTATACTCTGTCTTCTCTGTGCCATCCAATCCTGTATCCAGACAGACAGATTTCCCTGTATCCCATGCCTCCTTATTTTCTGAATGAGCTTCAACATATTCTGCCATATCCTCAAAGAATTCAGTAAGATTTGTGACGCATGACCTGCCCCTGACAAACCCATGCTGACCTTCTAAAGTTTAACTATGGTTTACCAAGTAGTCATAAATCCTGTCTTTAGAGTTCTCTCCAATAATCTGCACTTCACAGACATTCGACCAAATCTGTAATTCCCAGGATTCTACCTCCGTAACATGGCTCGGACTCGACAAATCTTCCCTCCTCTGCCAGGTTCCCCAAAAGGGCACTGGAGGGTGGTGGGGGTTACAGAGATAGGGAGGGATATCAAGACAGGAGGATTTTGCAGACATTAGGAGTGTTGCAGTACCAAAAGGAGGATACAGTAATTGTGAGGTTACATGGTAATGAAGGCATTTGAAGAGAGAGGGAGGGAGGATTGTAGGGAAATGAAAAGTTTCACAGTTTAGGTGTTTTGTTCGGACTGCAAGAGGTTACTGAGTTGAGGAAGGTTTAAGCACTGATGGATTTATCATAAACATGATTTTGATTGCAATTTCAGGAAGAGGATTCAGGAAGCTGGAGAGAATAAGGTCTGAACCAGGTTACACAAATGGGTAGAGTTGTCAGAGGTGGAGGTGTTTACAGAGATAGCAATGGTCTGATCTGGAGCAGAGGACCCAGATTGGGAGGGATGTGGGGACTGCAGGTGGTTTGACAAAGAGGGAGGACCATAGAGCCACAGGAGGTTACAGAAATGTGGAGAGCTGTAGGAGTTCATGGAGATGGGGAGGTTGGGAGGGATGGATCAGTTTACAGGGATAAGGATAGTGGTAGGACAGTGCTAGTTTATACTGACAGGGACTATTTAGGGGATGGAGCAGATTACAGCGATAATGTAGATTGTATAGGCTGGAAGAAAAAACACACATATGGAAGTTGTCAGGACTGAACAGGTTTAGAAATATCGAAATTCTTCAGTTCTGGTCTTATTTAGACATGGAGAATATGGAATCGGACAGATTTTCCTGGAGATAAGAACAGCAATTTTGATTGGAGACAGTTACACAGATAAAGGAGCATTAGTAATCTTCTCCAGTTTGGCCTAAGTGGGGAAGTGTTGTTGGGGAGGTTGTTGTTAACACAGATAGGGGTGTAAGGGCTGAAGAAGTTTATGTAGATGAGTAGATGGGTGGAAATACTGGAAGAGCTTACATTGACAGGGTGGGTGATTCTGATGAGAGCATGTTACACAGATCGTGGTTCCTTTTGGAACTGGATTGGCACAGTCACAGGGACTGGAGTGGGTTCTACAGGTCGGAGTGTGGCAGAGACCTGAGAAGATTATAGGGTCTTCACAGATTGATTGTGTCTTTCGGGTGGAAGAGGTTCGGTAGATATGGAACCCTTAAACCCAATGTATATCATCTTCATTTGCCAGACCAGAGCCTCAATATCCCTCATCAGCCAGGGATCCCTAAACCTGCCATTTTCCCTTCAACCTAACAGGTACATACTGACCCTGTATTTTCAGTATCACACTTTTAAAAGCCTCCCATTTTCTAGTCGTTTCTTTTCCTTCAAACATACTCACCCACCCAAGCTCTGCTTGGCCCCAAGCTCTTCATGGCCCCAAAACTGGTTGTGTTCCAGCATAGCTTCTTAACCTGTGAACCTCTCCTATCATTTTCTGTAGTTGTGTTAAAACTAAGACAGTTGCGGTCACTGGACACAAAGTGCTCTCCGACTGACACTTCAGTCACTTCCTCATCTCGTTTTCTCAGGGGAGATTCAATGTTGCGCCCACCTGAGTAGAGTAGGACCGTCTACATATTGGTCAAGGAAACTTTCTTGGACGCATTTGACAAATTGTTGCCCATATGGGCCTTTTAGTCTCTGAGTGCACAAGTCAATCCAGGGGAAATTAAAACCTCCAATCAATACTGCTCCCTTATTCCAACACCTACCTACAATCTCTCTACACATCTTCTCTTCTCATATCCGCTGGCTATTTGCGAGTCTGTAATATAGTCCCAACAAAGTGACCGCCCCCGTCTTCTTTCTAACTCCTAACCATATGGCCTCATTTGATGACTCTTGAGGAATATCCTCTCTGACCACTGTTGTTATGCTCTCCCTTATCAAAAGCCCACTCCCCCTCCTCATTTACTTATCTTTCTGTCACACTTGTACCTTCTGTATCCCGGAACACTGAGCTGCCAGTCCTGCCCTTCTCTCAGCCATGTTTCTATTATGGCTATAACATCCCAGTCCCCAGAGCCAATCCATGCTCTGAGCTCACCTGCCTTACCAGCCAGGCCTCATGAAACAAATGCCCTTTAAACCAGAAGTCGTTTCCGTCCCTTGACTGTGCCCCTGGATATCCTGAATAGGAAAGTTGCTCACAGTGGCTGGCGTATTTTCCTCTGACTGGCCGATGGTCTCTCTCTTTTTCAGAATCCTAATCGCCTGGCAAACCAGATTAAGCCCTCGCAGGTAACACTAGCAAATCTCCCTCTGGTTCAAGTCTAACCAGTTCTCCTTGTCCAGGTCACCTCTACTGCAGAAGAGATCCCAATGATCCAAGACGTAAAAACTCTTGCCCCTCCACCAGCTCCTCAGGCACTCATTCATCAGCTTATCTTTCTATTTCCGTAATCAATGACGAGCGGCACTGGGAGTAATCTGGAGCTCACTGCCCTTGTAGTCCTGTTTTTTTAACTTCTTACCTAACTCTCAATATTCACTTGACCAGAACCCACCTAACTGTATCTATGTCATGTGTACTGATGTACACAATCACCACTGATTGTTCACCTTCCCCCTGGAGAAAAGGGCAAAATCTGACCTCCCCTTGGGGAAAAAAGTAGGGAAAGGGACTGAGGTGTTAGTTGGGGAGCACTTTGACAAAGTGACCACAACTATATTAGTTTGAAAACAGTTATGGAAAAGGAGAGGCCTGGTCCATAAGTGAAACATCAACATTGTCCTGCGCCAATCCAGAAGGTATTGGTCAAGGGCTTTTAACAGTTGATAGTGGAGACTATTTGCAGGTAAATGGACCTCAGGCAGGTGGAAGTTTTCAAAAGAGCGATAAAATGAGACTTCAGGGTGAGAGTATTTCTGTTATTGTGAAGGACAATGCTGATTACAAGTAGAAAATTCTGGATGACTGGGGATATTGAGGTTCTGGTCAAGAAAAAGGCAGTCCACGTCATATATGGCCAGCTGGATTCCTCGAAGAACATTGTGGGTACAGTAATTCACTGAAGAGGGAGAGCAGTAGGGCCAGGAGGAGACCTGAGTAAACTTTGGCTGATAATGCTGAGGAAAATCCAAAGGGATTCTACATGAATACTAACGACAGAAGATTAACTCGGCACAGAATTTGTCCCCTTGAAGATCAATGGGATAATCCATGTGTGGAACAACAGGAGATGGGGGAGATCCTTAACGAAAATTTCACATCAGAACTTAAAGACTGGGGAAGTCAGGGAAATAAAGTCTTCAAAAGCCTCCGCATATCAGAACAAGAGTTGCCGGAGATTTCAAAATGCATAAAAAATAGACAAATCCCTGGAGCTAATCATGTATATCCGAGGACATTGGGGGAAACTCAGAAAGAAGTGCCCCTTAAAGAGGTATTTATATCAGTGACAGCCCCGGGTGATGAGCTGGAAGCCTGCACAAGTAGTGTCTCACAAACTTGACTGAGTTTGTTGAAGAAGAGGTGACTAAGAACAGGAGACTTTGTCTATACTGACCACAGCATGGCCTTGGACAGGGTTCAGCGTGGAACACTGGTTAATAAGGTTAGATCACATGGAAGCAGGGAGAGCTATCCAACTGGATACAAAATTGGCTAGACACTGGGAGACAGAGAGTGGTGGGAGAGGGTTGTTGTGCAGACTCCGGGCCTATCACCAGCAGTGTGCCATAAGGAACATTACTAGATCCACTGTTATGCATCATTTACAGACATTATTTCTGTAAGGGCATAGGAGTCATTGTTAGTCAGCTTGTTGTTGAAAGTCCGGATAGAACACGGCTTATAGTGCGCAGGGAATACAGTTATCGAAGGGGATCTCCAACAACTGAGCCAGTGGGCCAAGGAATGAAAGATGGAGTTGAATTCAGGTGATGGATGTTGTTGAAACAAACTAGGGAAGACTAACACAATTAATGGTCGGGCCCTAGGAAGTGTTGGCGAACAGAGAGAGAGACCAAGGAGTCCAGTTACATTGATCCTTGGATGTGGCATCACACATGGACAGGGTGGGGAAAGGGCATTTTGCAGACTTACTCTCATGGGTCACAGCATTGACTAACTGAGTTGGTACATCATGATATGGCTGTATAAGGCATTGCTGGGTGCCCAGTTGGAGTACTGCATAGAATTCTGATCTTCCTGCTTTAGGAAGCATTTCCTGAAAGTGTAAATGGAGCAAAGATTGACGAAAATGTTACTGATACTGGAGGGTTTGACAGAAACTGAGAGGCTGGATAAGGTGGAAAGCAGCATAGGGGGATGAGATAGATTTGGCATTTTAGGTCAATGAGAATGCAAGGAAATTCTACAGCGCACAAGTACAAAAAAGCAACTAGAGGGACACTAGGGCCCTGCAAAGATCAATACGGCCATCCATGAGTGATACCCTACATGAACATTTTATGTCAGAAATTACTGCAGACAAGTCAGTTAAAGAAATGGTGATGGCTTGAAAAGAGTTCTCTTTCCAGAAGAGGTGGTGTTGGAGGTCTTAGAACACAAAGGTAGAGAAAGCACTAGGTCCTGAACAAGTGTATCCAAGAACATTGTGGCAAACTAGTGGCAGGGACCCGAGCAGAACTATTTGTATCATTGTCCTTCAATGATACAAATCGCAGGACGATGATTAAAACCACGAGGGATACAGATAAGGTTATTAGCCAACGTCTTTACCCCATGGCAATGGAGTCCATAACTAGATTGGATCGAAGTGCAGAAGGAGGAGATGTGTTCGCAATTCTGTAAAGTCTAAAAATAGATAAGTCCCCGGGGCTGGATTGGATTTATTCTCGGATTGTCTGGGAATCCAGGAAGGAGATTGCCAAGCCTTTGGCTTTGAGGTTTATGTCATCAATGTTTACTGCAATAGTGCCAGAAGGTTGGAGGAGAGCAAATGTTATCCCCTTAGATTAGATTACTTGCAGTGTGGAAACAGGCCCTTCAGCCAACATGTCCACACCGACCCTCTGATGAGCAACCCACCCAGACCCATTCCCTTAATTTATCCCTTCACCTAACACTATGGGCAACTTAGCTGCCAATTCACCTAACCTGCACAGTTTGGACTGTGGGAGGATACCGGAACACCCGGAGGAAACCCACACAGACACGGAGAGAATGTGGAAACCCCACACAGACAGTTGGCTGAGGCAGGAGTTGAAGCCGGTTCTCTGGTGCTGTGAGGCACTGTGCCACCGTGCCACCCCAAGCAGGGGAGTGGAGACAATCCTGGTAGTTATAGATGTGTGAGTCTTAATTTGATTCTGGGTAAAGTGTTGGAAAGGCTTGTAAGGGATAGGATTTATATTCATCTGGAGATGAGCAAGTTGATTAGGGATAGTCAACACGATTTTGTGATGGGTAAGTTGTACCTCACAAACCTTATTGAGATCTTTAAGAAGGAGAACAAAGACAGAGATGGATGAGGGTGAAGCAGTTGATGTGGTGTATATGTATTTCAGTAAGGCGTTTGTTAAGGTTCCCCATGGTAGGCTATTGCCGATAATACGGAGGCATGGGATTGTGGGTGATTAAGCATTTTGGATCAGAAATTGGCTCACTGAAAGAAGGCAGAGGGTAGTGGTTGATGAGAAAGACTGATCCTGGAGTTCAGTTACTAGTGGATACTGCCAGGATGTGTTTTGGGTCCACTGTTGCTGTCATTTATATAAATGACCTGAACAAGGGCATTGAAGGATGGGTTAGTAAATTTGCAGAAGACACTAAGGGTTGGTAGAGTTGTGGATAGTGACGAAGGATGTTATAGATTACAGAAAGGTTGCGATAAGCAGCACAGCAGGACTGAAAGTTCGCAAATGGAGTTTAACGTTGAAAGGTGTGAGGCGATTCACTCTGGAGGGAGTAACAGGAACACAGAGTACTGGGATAATGGTTAAGATTGTTGGTAGTGTAGATGAACAGAGATCTCTATGTCCATGTACATAGATCCTTGAAAGTTGCCTCCCAGGTTTAAGAAGCCATTCAGTGTGTGAGCTTGTATTGGTCGAGGGATTGAGTTTCGGAATCATTAGATCATGCTGCAGCTGTACAAAACTCTGGTGTGGCCACATTTGTTCAGGTCACTGCATTACAGGATGGATGTGTAAGCCTTGGACATGATTCAGAGGAGATTTACTCGGAAGTTACCTGGTATGGAGGGAAGGTCTTATGAGGAAAGGCTGAGGGACTTTAAGTTGTATTTGTTCAAGAGAATGTGTTTGAGGTCAATTAATTGAGATATATAAGATAATCAGCAGGTGAGATGGGTTTGACAGCGAGAGCCTTTTCTCTTGGATGGCGGTGTCTAGCACGAGGGGAGATAGCTTTAAATTGAGGTAGATATTAATATTAATAAATAGATATGGGATAGATGCCAGCGGTAGGTTCTTTACTCAGAATAGTCGGGGCCAACTTTAAAGGCATTTCAACAGTCTTTGGGGAGGCATATGGACAAGAATTGGAATAGTGTTGGTTCGATTAGCTTCAGATTGGGTCTACAGGTTGGCGCAAAATTGAAGGCAGAAGGGGTTGTATTGCGCTGTCATGTTCTGTGTTCCAGTGGGCATAAATATGAGATGGGAGAGGAAAGAAAAAAGATTTTAGGAGAAAATTTTCTACACAGAGGATGGTGCAGTTATGGAATGAGCTTCCAGGGGAAATGGTAGAGAAAAGTACAATTACAACATGGAAATGTTGTGCAGGTACATGGGGAGGCGAAGGTTTGAAGGTATACGGGTCAAATACTGGGAAACGTGACTTATCCATGGACTCTGGTCAGCATGGACTAGTTGGGTTGAAGGAACAGCTTCCGTGCTGCATGGCTCTGTCTCCAGTTATTGGAGGAGGAGACCACCGAGATAAGGAATGTTTTGGACAATGAAGCAAGTTACAGCGATAGGGATGGTAGTCCGGAATGCAGTACATTTCAAGTATGTGGAGGGACTATTGGGCTAGGAGGAGGTTACAGAAATAGGAACTGTTATAGGAGTTACAAATTATTGAAGACACTAGTGCACAAGACATGCCATAGATACACTGTTGCAGAGTAGTGAGTCTTAGTACAACAGAACTTACATTAGGAGTGGTGATTGAGCCTGGGGTGTATGTGTACTGTGCTCCCCCTCCAGAACTGTATCTATGTCATGTCTTGTTACCTGATGTTTGGAGCCATCTTGTTGCTCTCTGTTCTGTGCACTGTGAGTGATCTTACCTCACTGCAGGATATATTGAGGGCTCCAGATCTCCCTGCCCTTTGTCTCTCTGGCAGACCAAACATCTTCAATGTGGTGAAGGAAGAGACACCCAGCAGCTGGGAAGTTAATTGAGTCTGACCCTTCCTGAGTACCTACAGGAGAGAGAGGAATAGACAAAATGGGAAATTAGACTGATGTGGTCAGGACTAAAAATGGCACTGAGTACCACTATAGAGATCTGGAAAATCCCAGTCTCCATCCCTGGCCTGTGCTCCCTCATCTCTCTGGAGTGGAGAATTCTGTTGGCTCAGGATCTGGTGTAGCTGCATAGAGAGAGAAAAAGGAAGAGAGAGCGCGAAAACGAGAGCAAGAGCGAGAGACTAAGTGATATCACCAGAGTGCTGGAAGATATCAGGAACACATAATTGTTCAAAGTTTGGGAGAAGATTTGTAGCTCGGGTGCTCGTTGTTGTGGTTCTGTTCGCTGAGCTGGGAATTTGTCTTGCAAACGTTTCGTCCCCTGTCTAGGTGACATCCTCAGTGCTTGGGCGCCTCCTGTGAAGCTATCAACAAACACATCGACCTGGACCCAATATACCGGCCACTACAGCGGACAGCTCGAACTGACAACCGGAAGCGGCAGAGACAGGCCACTATAAATGCCAGAGGAAACAGCACAGAAGCGCTTCACAGGAGGCTCCCAAGCACTGAGGATGTCACCTCGATAGGGGACGAAACGTTTGCAAGACAAATTCCCAGCTCAGCGAACAAAACCACAACAACACATAATTGTGTTGGAAGAACAGGTTTTGCTTCATGATGCACTGATATAACCGGTCAAGAATGAGCAACCTGTGAGCAGGTGAAGTGATGGCCGAGTGGTATTATTGCTAGAGCATGTATCCCAAACCTCAGCTAATGTTCAAGGGATGCAGGCTGGAATCCCACCATCAAAAATGGTGGAATTTGAAATGAATAATTTTAATAATACTAATTAACAATCCGCAAATAAGTATGAGACCATTGCTGATGTACAACAAATCCAAACACTTGTCCTTTAGAGAAGAACATCTGCCCATCCTCACGTGGTCTGCACGACATACCCACAGCAAAGTGTTTGCCTTTCAATTACCCTCTGAAATGGCCGAGTAAGTTACTAAGCTCAAGGGCAGCTAGTGCTGGGCAAGAAAAGACTGGTCCGCCAGAGACACTTACATCCCATACCAAATTTTAAAAAATACTCTATTCGGATAGTCCCCTGGAAGTGTGCTGGGACCAGTGTCCTGACCAATCATGTCGGTAGGCTTATGGACAGAGAGGATGCTGGGACAGGGTCCAGGTGAAAGGAGCTTTCCAAATTCAAAGAGAAAAGGTGACGAATCGGAACAGCATGGGAATGTGGCTGAAGACAAGCAGGAAGGAAAAGGATGGGACCAAGTTTAACTAAAATTGTACGTCAGTGAACAGATTTATGACAAAAATTGTGGGAAAGAGTAAGTTATGTTTTATTTTGAATAGACAACGTCTCTGCAATAAGGTAGATGGATTTAAGACTCAGAGATAAATGAGATTTAGACACCAGGGAGACATGGATACAGGGTGAACAAAAATATTCAATGGTTCTCAATTTTGTGGAAACTCAGGCAAAATGGGTAACGCTAACAATAATGGATAACAAAGGCATTACACAGAACGCATTTGACTGCAGATCATGAAGTAGAGTCAGTCTGAATGTAAATTCTAGCTACGACTTGCCAAGGACACAAGCAGCAGAACAGTTTTAGTCACCGAACAGCATTTCATTGCTCATCACTGCATTACAAAGGAACTCATTGGAATCGTTAACAAAGGCTTGGGGATAATTCAGTGGAACTTCAATATTTGTATTATTTTGTCAATCACACTGACAACAGTGATATTGCAAGAGGGGTTGGGAGATTCTTCTTCAATGTTTCTTTGAATAACACACTGTGCAACTGGCTAGGGATGTAACCATGTCAGACTGACTGTTGTGTGATGGAATTTAGTGACTGAGTAATGTCACCTGGCGAGATCCTCTGGAAAATTGTGATAAAATGCAGTTTGAAGGAATTTAAACTTTTAAAGTGAATCACAGAAAGGACAAATTACAACTAGAAACAAAAATAGCCAGTTACATGAGGTTGAAAGGAGAACTGACCAAGATAAACAGGCTAAACAGACTGAAATATGTGTCTGTAAATGAACAGTGGAAAACATTTGAGGGAACAGTGTAAAACACTCAACAGAAGGACATTCCATTGAAACAGATAAAACCTCAGCAAGAAATTCCCACCCGTCCCTCACTCAGGACAAAATGGATCATATTAGATTATGAGGCTAAGCAGATCACCAAAAAGTACTTCAAATCCTGAAGTAAGATAATATTTGAGGAGTAAGTGTTAAAGGGATTGCAAAGGGTCAGCTAGCAGGAGGAGGGCAGTGGGAAGGGGGATCATGATCAGGGTTTAATGGTACAAAAGGAACAGGGAGAGGTGAAGGTGCTGGAGGTGGTGAGAGTGTTACAGAGAGTGGTTCTGGACTGAACGGTGTTACAAAGTCAGTACGGATTGTTGAAGATGGAGGGGTTTGCAGAGATAAGTAGGGACAGATGTATTTTAATTTATTCATTAATGCGATGTGGGTGTCACTGATTGGACCAGTATTCTTTGTCCCACTGTGAATTGCCCAGAGGGTAGCACAGAGTCAGCCATATTGCTGTGGGTCTGGAGTCACATGTTAGCCAGACCAGGTTAGAATGTCAGATGTCCTTCCCTAAAGGAGGTAAGGGAACCTGATGAGTTCTCCCGACATATCAGCAATGCTTTTACGGTGACCTCACAGTGTCTTGTGCAGATACAACATGGTAAAAACAAGGGCAGCAGATGCTGGAAACCAGAGTCTAGATAGTCGTGGTACTGGAAAAGTACAGCAGGTCAAGCAACATCTTGACATCCCAACTCCTACTCTCAATGCTCTGCCCAATGAAGGTAACCACCCCAAACGCCTGTGTCACCAACCTGTCTACCTGTGACACCACTTTCAAAGAACTGTGTACCTGCATCCCTGGGTCTCTGACTGACAACACTACCCAGGGCCCGAACATTAACTGTACAAGTCCCACCCTGGTTTGTTTTAAGAAAATTGAACATTTTGCATTTATCTAAGTAAACCCCATCTGCTATTCTTCAGCCCACTATCCCAGCAGTAAAGTTCATCCTGTTGAACCACAGACAACCTTCTTCACTGTCCATTTTACCACCAATGTCAGTGTCACCCAAAAAAAACTTACCAGGAAACCAATACTCCCATCCAAACCATTTATCCAAATGACAAACAACAGGGGACCCACTCCACTGCTGGTCACATGTCTCCTGTCAGAAAAACATGTCTCCCATCACCCTCTGTCTCTGACCATCAAGCCCAATTTTGTATCCAGTTGACTAGCTCCTCATGAATGCCATATCCTTTTATATTGATCTGAACTTATTACCCAGTTTTCCAAACAGAACATTGAACACCGAACAAAACAGCAGAAGACCCTTCGGCCATGATGCCATTCCAACCTTTTGCCCGACTGTAAGATCAAATTAACCTACATAACCTTCATTTTACTATCATCCATGTGCCTAACCAAGAGTCTATTAAATCTCCAGTTACACCCACCCACCACTCTCTGTGGAAAGAACTTACATCTGAAATCTCCCCTTAGCCATCCTCCAATCACCTTAAAATTATGCCAACTTGTACCATGTATGCCATGGGATAAAGAAAACTCTCACTATTCACTCTATTTTTGCCTCAGACCATCTTGTTTACCTCTACCAAGTCGCCCCTCACCCTTCTTCACTCCAATGAGAACAGCCGAAGCTCCCTCAACCTTTCGTCATAAGACATGCTCTCCAGTCCTGGCAGTATCCTGGTAATCTCTTCTTTACGCTCTCTGAGGCTTTCACATCCTTCCTATAATGAGAGGGTCCAAACTCAACACTATATTCGAAGTGGGGTCTAAACAGGGATCTCGAGAGCTGCAGCATAACTTCATGGCTTTAAAACTCAATCCCCCAGCTAATGAAAACCAATACAACATAATCCTTCTTAACAACATTTTCAGCTTGGGTGACAAATTTGACAGATCTCTGGTCATGAAATCCAAGATCCAACTGTTCCTCCATACTATCCAGTATTCTGCCTTTACCCCTGTATTCTGAAAAATGAGTCACTTCACACTTTTCCCGATTTGACTTCATCTGCCACTTCTCAGCCCAGCTCTACATCCTGTCAATGTCCCGTTGCAACCTACAACAGCCGTCCACACTATTCACCACTCCACCAACCTTCGTCTCATTGGCAAAGTTATTAACCAACTCTTCCACTCACACATCCAAGTCGTTCATAAACTCACAATGAGCAGAGGTCCTGGAACCTCTCCATGCAGAAAACCACTGGTCACCGAGTTCCAGGCTGAATGATTTCCATCTGTCATCACCCTCTGTCTTCTATGGGCCAGGAATTCTGTATCCAGACTGGCAGGTTTCCCTGTATCCCATGCTCTGTACTTTCTCAATGAGCCATAAATGTGTTTTGTCACATTCTCAAAGGATTCAGTAAGATTTGTGAGGCATGACCTGTCCCTTACAAAGCCATGCTGACCCTCTGTAATCAAACTATGGTTTTCCAAGGAATCATAAATCCTGTCTCTCAGCATCCTCTCCAATAATCTGCACATCACAGACAGTAGACTGACAGGTCTGTAGTTCCCAGGATTATCTCTATTCCCTTTATTGAACAACACATGGCTGATTCACCAAACCTGCTCATCTTTGGACTGTGCATGGAAACTGGAGCACCTGTCGGAAACCCCCGCAGACATGGAGAGAATGTGCAAACTCGACACAGTCAGTCGCCTGGGGCTGGAATGGAAATTGCGTCCCTGGTGCTGTGAGGCAGCAGTGCTAACCACTGAGCCACTGTGCTGGCCCATGTAACTCTCTAGAGCCCTGCTTCTGATCCTTGGTTCCTCAACCTAAATTTAGCTTCCTTCTTCCTCTTGACTAGATGTTCTACATCGCTTGGAACCTTCGCAAGTGCTTTGCTGAAGTCCAAGTAGACAACGCTGACTGCTCTGAAATCATCTATCTCTTGGCCAACTCCTCAAAGAGTCAATCCGGTTTGTGAAATATGGTTTCCCACTCACAAAGCCATGCTGACTATCTCTAATTAGCCCTTGCCTTTCCAAATATATGTAGCTCCTTTCTCTCAGAATCTCCTCCAGCAACCTCCCCATCACTGGACTCACGCGGCTGTAATTTCCTGGCTGCTCCCCGTGGCCCTTAAGTGATGGAACAGCATTAGCCACCCTCCAGTCTTCCAACACCTCACTGTGTCTGTTGATAATATAAATATCTCTGTTAGGGACACCGCAATCTCTTCGCTAGCTTCCCATAATATTCAAGGATAGACCTAATGAGCTACTGAGGATTGATCTACCTTTATTTGTTGTAAGATTCCAGCACTTTCTCTTCTCTGGTGAGGATTCTTTCCATGACATCGCTATTTATTTCCCCAACTTCCTGGGCTTCCATCTCTTTCTCCACAGTAAATTCTGACATCACTATTTTGTCTAATATCTCACCCACCTCCTGACAGTTAAGGTGCCCTATTCTCTACCAAGTTACTCCTTAGTCCTTATTAAAACTTGTGTAAAGGTTTCTGAAAATTTAAATTAACCGTATCCTCGGTACAACCACTCCTACACCCGTATCTATCCTGCCATTTATATTCACACCAATAAAAATACAATCCAACAGGCTCAAAACCACATTCTCTTTTTATTAAATGTGTTTCTGAGGGTCCAGTTATTATTTATTGACATATCCTTTCAAACACATTCCAGCTCCCGACCTACTGTCAGCGTAACACTATATGGTTTCACACTGACAGCAGAAAGGGTTATGGGAGTTCTTGTTTCTCAATCTGAAAAAGGTAGCTTACAGGTTCAACAGGCTTTGGAAATAGGGACGGTCTTTAGATTAGATTACTTACCATGTGGAAACAGGCCCTTCGGCCCAACAAGTCCACACTGACCCGCAACCCACCCATACATTTACCCCTTTACCTAACACTATGGGCAATTTAGCATGGCCAATTCACCTGGCCTGCACGTGTTTGGACTGTGGGAGGAAACCGGAGCACCCGGAGGAAACCCACGCAGACACAGGGAGAATGTGCAAACTCCACACAGACAGTCGCCTGAGGCGGGAACTGAACCCAGGTCTCTGGCGCTGTGAGGCAGCAGTGCTAAACCCTGTGCTACCGTGTCATGGTGACTGAAGAACAATATGGATATGGGGAGTGATGTGGTGCTTGAAAGAGGCCAAAGAGATATGGAGGGCTGTTGGGATTTAAGGAGGTTACACAGATCAGGAGGATCATATTACTTAAAGTGTGGAAACAGGCCCTTCGGCCCAACAAGTCCACACCGACCCACCGAAGCGCACCCACCCAGACTCATTCCCTTACGTTTACCCCTGCACCTAACACTATGGGGAATTTAGCATGGCCAGTTCAACTAACCTGCACATTTTTGGACTGTGGGAGGAAACCGGAGCACTCGGAAGAAACACACGCAGACACGGGGAGAATGTGCAAACTCCATACAGTCAGTGGCTTGAGGCGGGAAATGAACCCGGGTCTCTGGCAATGTGAAGCAGCAGTGCTAACCACCGTGCCACCGTGCTGCCCACTAAGATTGAAGGAGGTTACTCTGAATGGGAGGGTCATCGGGTCTGGATGAGATTATGGAGATCAGGAGGGTCGTTGGGACTTTTGGAGGTTATGGATTTAGGGAGGTTTGTGGGGAATGATTCAGGTTACATGGATCGGAAGAGTCGTGGGGACTGAAGGAGTTTTTGGAGACAGGGAGTGCTGTGGGGACTGAAGGGGCTTACACACGTAGGGAGGATTGTGGGGACATGAAGGAGTTTATGGTGCTAGTAAGTTTATAGAGAAGCACAGGAAAGAAGAGCAGGTATCGGCCATTTGACTACAGAGTCAGTCCCACCATTCAATATGATCACGACTGATCATCTAACCCAGTACAGTATTCCTGCTTTCACACCTTATTCTGATATTATAGTGACTACTGGCATTTAGTGATACAGCGGGCTGCAGTAACTGGGACAGGGGTGTATCTTACAGAGAGAGGGAAGGTTGTGGAAGCTGGAACAGGTGACAGATACAGGGAAGGTTTTAGGAATGGGAGGACTTTACACGGATTTGGAGGAATGCAGGGATGGGACGTGGTAACAAACAAAGGGAGGATTTTGGGAGCTCGATCTGAGACGGGTACAGCTGAGAACAGAAGTGAGTCAAACAGTGAGGGCAGGCAGGGACAAGGTAGGAGTAATAAATTAAACTGCATTTATTTCAATGCAAGGGGCCTAACAGGGAAGGCACATGAATTCAGGGCATGGTTAGGAACATGGGACTGGGATCTCATAGCAATTACAGAAACATGACTCAGGGATGGGCAGGACTGGTAGCTTAATGTTCCAGGATACAAATGCTACAGGAAGGATAGAAAGGGAGGCAAGAGAGGAGGGGAAGTGGCATTTTTAATAAGGGATAGCATTACAGCTGTGCTGACGGAGGATATTCCCAGAAATACAGCCAGGGAAGTTATTTGGGTGGAACTGAGATATAAGAAAGGGGTGATCACCTTGTTGGAATTGCATTATAGACCCCCAATAGTCAGAGGGAAATTGAGAAACAAACTTGTAAGGAGATCGCAGCTATCTGTAAGAATAATAGGGTAGTTATGGTAGGGGATTTTAACTTTCCAAACATCGACTCGGATTGCCATAGTGTGAAAGGTTTAGATGGAGATGAATTTCCTACGTGTGTACAAGACAGTTTTCTGATTCAGTATGTGGATGTACTTATGAGAGAAGGTACAAAACTTGACCGACTCTTGGGAAATAAGGCAGGGCAGTTGACTGAGGTGTCAGTGGGGGAGTACTTTGGGACCAACGACCATAATTCTATTCGTTTTAAAATAGTGATGGAAAAGGATAGACCAGATCTAAAAGTTGAAGTTCTAAATTGGAGAAAGGCCCATTTTGAAGGTATTAGGCAAGAAATTTCAAAAGTTGATTGGAGGCAGATGTTCAAAGGTAAAGGGACGGCTGGAAAATGGGAAGCCTTCAGAAATGAGATGACAAGAGTCCAGAGAAAATATATGCTGGTCAGGATGAAAGGGAAGTCTGGTAGGTATAGGGAATGCTGGATGATGACAGAAGTTGAGGTTTTGGTTAGGAAAAAGAAGGAAGCATATGTCAGGTATCGATAGGATTGATCGAGTGAATACTTAGAAGAGTATAAAGGAAATAGGAGTATACTAAAGAGGGAAATCAAGAGGGCAAAACGGGGACATGAGACAGCTCTGGCAAATAGAATTCAGGAGAATCCAAAGGGATTTTACAAATGTATTAAGGACTAAGGGAAAGTATGGAGAAAATAGGGCCCCTCAAAGGGCAGCAAGCTGGCCTTTGTGTGGAGCCCCAAGAAATGGGGGAGATACTAACTGAATATTTTGCATCAGTATTTACTGTGGAAAATGATATGGAAGATATAGACTGTAGGGAAATAGATGGTGACATCTTGCAAAATGTCCACATTACAGAGTAGGAAGTACTGGATGTCTTGAAATGTTTAAAGGTGGATCGAGGACCTGATCAGGTGTACCCGAGAACTCTGTGGGAGGCTACAGAAGTGATTGCTGGGCCTCTTGCTGAGATATTTGTATCATCGATAGTGACAGGTGAGGTGCCAGAAGACTGGAGGTTGGCAAATGTGTTGCCCATGTTTAAGAACGGCGGTAAAGACATGCCAGGGAACTATAGAACGATGAGCCTGACCTCAGCGGTGGGCAAGTTGTTGGAGGGAATCCTGAGGGACAGGATGTACATGTATTTGGAAAGGCAGGGACTGATTCGGGAAAGTCAACATGGCTTTGTGCGTGGGAAATCATGTCTCACAAACTTGATTGAGTTTTTTGAAAAAGTAACAAAGAAGATTGATGAGGGCAGAGCAGTAGATGTGATCTATATGGACTTCAGGAAGGCGTTCGACAAGGTTCCCCATGGGAGACTGATTAGCAAGGTTAGATCTCATGAAATACAGGGAGAACTAGCCATGTGGATACAGAACTGGCTCAAAGGTAGAAGACAGAGGGTGGTGGAGGAGGGTTGTTTTTCAGACTGGACACCTGTGACCAGTGGAGTACCACTGGGATCGGTGCTGGGTCCTCTACTGTTTGTCATTTCCATAAATGATTTGGATGCGAGCATAAGATGTACAGTTAGTAAGTTTGCAGATGACACCAAATTTGCAGGTGTCTTGGACAGCGAAGAGTGTTAACTCAGATTACAACAGGATCTGGACCAGATGGGCTAATGGGCTGAGAAGTGGCAGATGGAGTTTAATTCAGATAAATGCGAGGTGATGCATTTTGGAAAAGCAAATCTTAGCAGGACTTCTACACTTAATGGTAAGATCCAAGTGAGTGTTGTTGAACAAAGAGACCTTGGAGAGCAAGTTCATAGCTCCTTGAAAATGTAGCCACAGGTAGATCGGATAGTGAAGAAGGCGTTTGGTATGCTTTCCTTTATTGGCCAGAGTATTGAGTACAGGAGTTGGGAAGTCATGTTGCGGCTGTACAGGACAGTGGTTAGGCCACTGTTGGAATATTGCATGCAATTCTGGTCTCCTTCCTATGAGAAAGAGGTTGTGAAACTTGAAAGGGTTCAGAAAAGATTTACAAGGATGTTGCCAGGGTTGGAGGATCTGAGCTACAAGGAGAGGCTGACCAGGCTTGGGCAGTTTTCCCTGAAGTGTCGGAGGCTGAGGGGTGACCTTACAGAGGTTTACAAAATTATTAGGAGCTGGGTTAGGATAAATAGACAAAGCCTTTTCCTTTGGGTCGAGGAGTCCAGAACTAGAGGGCATAGGCTAAGGGTGAGAGGGGAAAGATATAACAGAGACCAAAGGGGAAACGTTTTCACACAGAGGGTTGTACGTGAATGGAATGCGATGCCAGAGAATGTGGTGGAGGCTGGTACAACTGCAACATTTAAGAGGCATGTGGATGTGTGTATGAATAGAAAGCATTTGGAGGGATACGGGCCGGGTGCTGGCAGGTGGGACTATATTGGGTTAGGATATCTGGTCGGCATGGACAGGTTGGACCGCAGGGTCTGTTTCCATGCTGTATATCTCTATGACTCTATTACTCATGGAGGTTATAGAAATAAACTGTGTGGTCGCACCTGGAGGGTAAGGAGAAATGTGACAGAACCTGGGATTAAAAGCAAAGGCAGAGACATGGAGGCTTGTACTGGTAGGAAGAGCTTACATGGATAGGCAAGATTGTAGGGGCTGATAGAGATAGGGGAAGTGGTATCGATGAAACAGACAGTGGAGAAAATGACAGACATAGGGAGGTTCTGTGGAACAGATGAAATTACAGACAAGATGCTGATAATGAAGCATGAGACTTTTCTCATGTTCCTTGCCCAGCATTGTTCCTACATCATGCCCTCAGGGTTTGAATTAAAGTCCACTAACTCCTCCCTGTGCTGTTTACTGTGAGTGATCTTACGGGTTGCAGGAATTACTGAAGGCTCCAGATCTCCCTTTCCATCTCTCTCTGGCTGACCAACCGTCTTCAATGAGGTGATGGACGAGACAGGAGTTAGGAACATCCTGATTACCTGCATGAGACAGAAATAGACAGAATGGGAAATTAGACTGATGCAGTGGGGATAACTCATGCAGAGTGGCACTGAGTCCAGCAGAGATCTCGATAATCCCAGTCTCCATCCCTTGCCCGTGCTGCTGCATCTCTCTGGAGTGGACAATTCTGTTGACTCAGGATCTCAGACCATCTGTAAGAGGGAGGAATGCGGACAGAGGCAGCAAACAGACCAACACAGCGAGGGATACTACATGGAGAGATACTGAGTGATATCACATTATTAGACATTGCATTAACAGGGAATTGTTTGAATTTGTAACAAAGGCACTGGGATAATTGTGAGAGGATTCAACCTTCCTATCTCATCATCTCTTTGACGGTGGGTCACAGACGAGGCTGACTCTCTCCCACTCTCAGTGGGTGGGTGGAGGGGGGGGTGGGGGGGGGAGATGGAAGATGTCTGGAGCTGGCTGTACAGACCGATGTGGCCTTCCACACACACTGTTACACTTGGGGCAGAAGGTGGACATGGAAAGGGGGTGGGTGGGGCGTTGATATGACAGCGCGCTCCTTGTGCTGTTTTCTCCTGGATTCCCATTTTCCCCACAGTAAGTCTCGAGGTGCTCGACACCTTCCCAATGCTCCTTCCCCACTTCAGACGGTCTTGGCCCAGGACTTAACAGATTTGATAAAGAAATGAAAAAAACCTATCAATTCTGAAGAAGCCAACGTTTAGAAACTTGGACACTTATGTTACAGAGATCGCTATGGATTGTCCGAGCAGGAGGAGTGCAGTAGAAAGAGGAAACATTGTCAGATGAGAGGAATAGGGACAATTGAAGGTGCTGGAGGTGGTGAGAGTGTTACAGAGAGGGGCAAAGGCATGAACAACATTACAAAGCCATTACGGATTGCTGCAGCTAGAGCTGTTTGCAAAGGTAGGGATGGACATATGTATTTTTCATTAACTCATTCACGGCCTAAGGATGTCACCGGATGGACCAGCATACATTACCCCACTGCTAATTACTAGAATCAGAGTCAAAATGGCTCAGAGTCAGCCATATTGCTGTGGGACTGGAGTCACATGTGAGCCAGACCAGGTAAGAATGCCAGATGCCCCTCCCTAAAAGGACATACGTGAACAAGTTGATTTTTACCAGATAATCACCAATGCTTATACGGTGGTCTCACTAATGTCCTGTACAGATACACCATGACATCCCAACTCCTACTCTCAATGCTCTACACAATGAAGGGTAACCATCCCAAACGCCTGCTTCACCAGCCTGTCTACCCGTGACACTACTTTCAAAAAACTGCGTACTTGCATCCCTGGGTCACTGATTGACAACAGTACCCAGGGCCCGAACATTAATTGTACAAGTCCAGCCTGGTCTGCTTTACCACAATACAACATCTTGCATTTCTCTACCTGTTATTCCTAACCTCACTGGTCCAGCAGTATTATTGATCCCATTGTACTCTTCGATAACCCTCTTCACTGTCCACATTATCACCAATTTCAGTCTCACTCACAAACTTGCTAACCATGACTCCTGTTTATCATTTATTATATAAATGATGCAAAACAGTGACCCAGCACTGAACCCATGGCACACTGTTGGTACAGGCCTGTAGTTTGAGCAGCAACCCTCTATGAACACGCTCTGTCTCCTACCGTCAATCCTGTTTTGTATCCAGTTGGTGAGTGCTCCCTGGTTATGTCTGATCTAAACTTACGATCCGGTCTGCCATGCAGAACCTTGTCAAAGGTCTTGATAAAGTTCATGTGGACATCATGAACTGCTCTGCTTTGACCTCTCACTTGTCTACCTCCACACTCAGGTTTGAGGCATGATTCCCCGTGCACAAAGCCATGCTGACGATCATTAATCTGTCCTTACCTTTCCAAATGCATGATGATCGTTTCTCTCAGAATCTCCTCCAACAACTTACCACCCTGCCATCAGTCTCACTGGTCCGTCGTAGCTGTTGATGATGCAAATATCTCTGGTCCTGTAATTTCCTCCCTCGCTTCTCACAAGGTGCTGGGATACATCTGACCATGTCCCAAGGTTTTATCTAACTTATTGCATTTTGAGACATCCAGCACCTCCTGTTCTCCAATGTGCACTCTTTTCAAGACATCCCTATGTATTTTCCCAAGTTCCCGAGCTTCCATGTCTTTCTCCACAGTAAACCCTAACACAAAATATTTGTTCAGTATCTCCCCCATCAGCAGTGATTCCACACAGACAGCCTCATTGACCTTTCAGGGGCCCTATTCTCTCACGAGCTAAGTTTTAGCCCTGGTTGAAACTTGTCTAAATGCTTCTAAAATTTCAAATATTCCTCTACCGCAATTAGCCTCCCCACCCTTATCTATTCTGCATTTATGATCACACCAAAATATAGAATCCAACAGATTTAAAAATATTCCCCTTTTATAAAATCATACATCTCCCATTGTTTCTAAGTATCCAGTTATCATTTATTGTCATATCCTTCATAACACATTCCAGCACATTCCCCACTTACTGTCAAGCTAACACCGTTTGGTTCAGACTGACTGCACAAAGGTTTTGGGAATCCTTGTGTATCAATCTGAAAAAGGTAGCTTACAGGATCAGCAGGTCATAGAGAAGGCAAAGGGAATGGAGTCTAAAGATAAGGAGGTCTTGCTAAAACGGTGTCAGACCACACCGAGATTATAATGAACAGTACGCATGCCCTAAGCAAAGACATTCTTGTGTTGGAGGCAGGCCAGGGAAGGTTCACTCAGCTGATCCTGGAGATGGCGGGATTTTCCAATGAGAAGAGGTGGAGTAGATTGCCCTTGAACCTATTGGGGTTTTGAAGAATGGGAGAGAAATTGAATGAAACATCCAGGATTTGGAGGGGCTTTGACAGGTTAGATGTCGTTAAGTTAGAAAATCGAACAGTACAGCAGAGTAATAGGCCCTTCGGCCCACCATGGCTGTGCTGACCATGATGCTATTCTAAACTAATCCCATCTGCCTGCACATCGGCGATATCCCTCTATTCTCTGCCTGTTCATGTTTCTGTCTAAATGCCAATTCAAAACTTTGCTCTCATTGCCACCTCTCCCACCTCCTGAGCAGCTTCTACCCTCTCAGTAAAGACAACTGGCCTCATTCATCTCACTTAAAACTTCTCACTCTCACCTTAAACCGATGCACCCTAGAATTTGATATTTCTACATTGGAAGGAGGATTCCAACTATCCACACTATTCACACCTCTCCTAATGCTATATACCTGTACCCGGTCACCCCTCAGTCTCCGATACTCACGCAAAACAATCCAACTGCATCCAACCTCCTTACAGTAAACACATTCTCATCCAGGCAACATTCTGCCAACCCTCTGTTACACCCTCCACATCCTTCCTGTAGTGTGGCAACGAGAATGACACGCAATCTTTCAAACATGGCTGACTGAAGTTTCATTCAGTCACAACATGACATGCAAACGTCTGTACTCAATACTGTGCCCAATAAAGGTAAGCATACCATACTCCCCCCTCGACCACCACATCCTACTGTGTTGTTATTTTGAGGGAGCTACGGACTTGCTTCCAATGTCTCTCTGTTTATCAATGTTTCCAACTAGTCAATTAGTGTACTTCTCTCTTCCATTTGGCTTCATAAATGCATCACTTCACACCTGTCCCGATGAAATTCAATTTGCCACATCTCTGCCCAGCGTTCCAGCTGATCTACATACTGCTGCAACCTTGAACACTCTTCCTCACTATCCACAATTCCCCGTACTATCCCTAATCATTACATGCCTTTCCGAATGTCGTCTGTAAAATTACCACTCAAACTGCTGACCTTTTCATCTGAATCACAGATATAAATTACACACAGACGTCACAGCACTGATCCTTGTCAAACAGCATTGGCCACAGATGTTCAATCAGAAATTCACCACTCCAAATGCCTCTGTCAACTATCACCAAGAAAATATTGTATCCAACTTACCAACGAGCACGGATTGTGATTTGATCTTCCAGATCCCCCTTGCTATTTGGAAGCTGTCCATTCAAAACGACTCTATATTTTGATTCCCAGATTAAATTGGCTGTCTCACTAATGCACTGACTGCGTCCTTTCTTCACAACAAAACGGGACCTTGTTTGGTTTTTTGCTGATCCTGCCTAAATCCCTACAACCCGTCAATAATCACATCCCAGCGATGGTCATGCTGCAGCCACACCTCCACAATAACAGTTCGATCATATCTGTTCTCTTCAGTTAATGCTGTCATTCCATCTGCCTTGTTGCAAATGCATGGCGTGTGTCACCGAGAGAGGGCCTTTGAGGGATGGTTAGAGGTCACAGAGTGGGAGAGATGTTTGGGGGCGCGACAATGTTGCAGGGTTAAACATAGTTACAGTTGCTACAGAATGTCCGCAGCAGAAAATATTTTATTGTTTGGAGGAAGTTAGAGAGATAAAGCGTCTTTGATTAGATTCCAGAGATAGGGATGTGTGTAGGGTTGTGGATCGTTACATGGATTATGTTGATCAGGGCGTAGAAACAGTCACAGGATTCCAGGATGTCGTACATTTAACAACAGTTGTTGGATCTGGAGAATATCACAGTGACAGGGAGGATGGTATGGACTGGAGAATATTACAGGGAAAGGGAGGGTGGTATGGACTGGAGAATATTACAGGGAAAGGGAGGGGAGTATGGACTGGAGAATATTACAGGGAAAGGGAGGGTGGTATGGACTGGAGAATATTGCATACACATGGAAGATGATATAATCTGGAGAATGCTGCAGCAATAGAGAGGAGTATATGGACGGGAGGATGTTGCAGGGAAAGGGATGAAGTTGTAGACTGGATACAGTTAGAAGGAGAGATGAATTTATGCACTGGAAGGTATGTCAGAGAGAGTGAGTGGTGTGCAAGCTGCAAGATACAAGAGGGATAGGGAAGCTTGGAGAGACTGGAAGAGAGAGTGATAGAGATCTTGTGAGAGACCAGGTTCACTTATGAGCATAGGATGTGCTACAATGAGCAGAGCCTTTTGCAGATATAAATGAGGATACAATGGCCACAAAGCAGTCACACCTATACATCGGTATATAGGAATTGAAGAGATTACACAGGCTAGGAGTGTTGTATGCAGTGGAGGAGATTAACCTGATAGGGAAGCTTTTAGAGACTCAACAATGTTAGGAAATAATGGGAGTTGCAATGGTGAGAGCAGGTTTCAACAATTCGGAGGATATAGACCTGAAGGAGCTTTGACAGATAGCGATGGTACAGTAAAGGGAATTGTAGTGGCTTCCCTTTCATAAGCAATCCATAAGCCCTTAAAACAGCCTGTTTAACATGTGCATTATCTCTCGACCATTCATCAGACAGCGCTGCAAATATTTCACTGGCTCTGCCTCCCAGTTCAGACTGAACTAGCATTACCCAGAAGACCTTGGGCCACTCTACCTGTCTATGCAATTTTTCAAATGAAATCCAGAGTTCCTTGACAGTAGAGTCACAGGTAGTTAGGATAGCGAAGAAGGTGCTTGGTATGCATTCCTTTATTGGTCAGAGTATTGAGTACAGGAGTTGGGAGGTCATGTTGCGGGTGTACAGGACAGTGGTTAGGCCACTTTTGGAATGCTGCATGCAACTCTGTTCTACTTCCAATCGGAAGGATTTTGTGAAAGTTGAAAGGGTCCAAGAAAAGATTTACAACAACGTTGCCAGGGCTGAGCTGTAGGGAGAGTTTGAACAGGTGGTGGTTGTTTTTCCTGGAGAGTCAGAGGCTGAGGGTGACCTTATAGAGGTTTATAAAATCAAGAGGGGCATGGACAGGGTAAATAGACAAAGGCTTTCTCCTGGGGTATGCGAGTCCAGAATTATAAGGCGAGGTTTAGGGTGAGAGTAGAAAGATATAAAAGATAAAATGAGGCAACTGTTTCACGCAGAGGATAGTATATGTATGGAATGAGCTGCCAGAGGAAATGGTGGAGGCTAGTACAACTGCAACAGTTAAAAGGCATCTGGATGGGTATCTGAATAGGAAGGGTTTAGAGGGAGATGGGCCGGGTGCTAGCAGGTGGGACTACATTGGGTTGGGATATCTGATCTGCAGGATGGGACCATGAATGGGTTGTGGAAACTGGAGGGTATTATGATTTGAACCACAGGTAATGTTTGATTGGATCTTTCAGCCAATCTTACAGATGGTACAACTACAACATTAAAGAAGCATTTGGATGGATATATGAATAGAAAGGGTTTGGAGGGAGATAGGCCAGGTCCTGGCAGGTGGGACTAGATTGGGTTGGAATATCCTGTCGCCATGGCTGGGTTGGAATGAAGGGTCTGTTTCCATGCTGTACATCTCTATGACTATAAGATCGGCTGAATGGTCCAATCAAAAATTACCTGTGGTTCAAATCATAATATCCTCCAGGTTCCACAAGCCATCCCTTGTCCCATCCTGCAGGTTCAATGAATCCCAGAACACCTAACATTCTTCAAGACCCACGTCCCTTCCAACATTTGTACCATCCTCCAGGTTCTGCAGCCCTTCATACCTTGTAACATGGCCCAGACTCTCCAACTCCTCCTTCCTCTGGAATGTTCCCCAGAAGGGCACTGGAGGATGGTGGGGGTTACAGAGATATGGAGGGACATCAGGTTGGGAGGATTTTGCAGACATTAGGAATATATGGACTTGAGGAGGTTTCACAGTTTATGAGTGTTGAAGGGACTGGAGGAACTTACGTAGATAGGGATAGTTTTCGATTGGAGGATTCTGCAAAATTCTTTACGTGGTTAAAGGCAGGATTCTTAGCAGTGTGCAGGAACAAAGGGATCCTGTGTCCCTCAGGTTCCCACCCAAGTTGACAGGCTGTTAAGAAGGCGGATGGTGTGTTGGCTTTCATTAGCAGGGGGATTGAATTTAAGAGATGTGAGATTTTGCTGCAGCTCTACAGAACCCCAGTTAGACCACACTTCGAATATTGTGAACAGTTCTGTTCGCTTCATTATAGGAAGGATGTAGAAGCTTTAAAGACAGTGCAGAGGAGATTGAGCAGGATGCTGCCTGGACTGGAGGGCATGTCCATAGAAGGTAGGCTGTGGAAGCTAGGGCTTTTCTGATCACAGTGAAGGAGGAAGAATGGTGACTTGATAGAGGTGTACAAGGGAATGAGAGGCATAGATAGAGTGGATAACCAGAGACTACTTCCCTTGGCGAAATGGCTATCACAAGGGGACATACGTTTAAGGTAATTGGCAGAAGGTTTAGCTTAGATATCAGAGGGATATGGGCCAGGTGCTGGCAGGTAGGACTAGATTGGGTTGGGATATCCTGTCGGCATGGAAGGGAATGGTACGTTATTTACACAAAGTGTGGTGGGTGCGTGGAATGGACTGCCAGCCGTGGTAGTAGATTCAGACACATTACAGACATCTAAGCAAGTCTTGGATAGGTACATCAATGATAGTAAAATGTAAGGTATGTAGGTTCGTTTCATCTTCAGAGTAGGATAAAAGGTCAGCACAATATTGAGGGCAGAAGGGCTTGTACTGGAATGGGCTATTCCATGTTCTAAATAGCAAGAGTTATGATGGCAGCAAGAGGTTTCGGGAAGCGGGAGAGGATGCGATCTGAATGAAGTGACACAAATAGGGAGGGAGGCTTTCACAGGGAGGGAGGAGCATCGAGCCACAGGAGGTTACAGAAATGTGGAGAGCTGTCGGGCCTACAGGAGTTCATGGAGATGGAGAGGTTGGGAGGAATGGAGCAGTTTACAGGGATAAGGATGTTGGTAGGATGGGGTGTTTTACACAGACAGGAATGTTTCGGGTGAATGGAGCTGAGTACAGAGATAAAGTGGGTTGTACAGATTGGGAAAACAAATAGACGTATGGAGGGTAGTCGTGACTGAAGATGTTTATAGACACAGGAAGGCTTAGGTTCTGCAGGTTATTTCGATAAAGGGGGTGTGGAATCAGACAGATTCTCCAAGTGATAAAGACAGCAATTTTTGGTTGGAGACAGCTTCACAGATAAGGGAGCATTAGTAACCTCCTCCAGTTTGGTCAGAGTGGGGAAGGGTTGTAGGGGAGGGTGATGTTTACACATGGAAGAGCTGGAGAAGATTGTGGAAATGAGGAGATGGATGGAGACACTGGAGGAGCTTACATTGACAGGGTGGGTGCTGGCAATGAAAAGGTATCACATCGATAGTGGGTCTTGTAGGAACTGTATTGAAAGAGTCACAGGCATTGGAATGACTTCTGCAGATTGGGAGTGTTACAGGGACTGAGAGGATTGTAGGGTCTCCACAGATTGATCGTGTCTTTAAGAATATGTAGATACGGAAATCTTAAACCCAATGCATGCAGTCTTCATTTCAAGACCAGAGCCTTATTATCCCTCACCAGCCAAGGATCCCTAACCCTGACAGCTTTTCCCTTTATCCCAAATGGGGCATACTGGTCCTGGATTCTTGAGATTACACTTTGAAAAGCCTCCCATTTGCCAGTTGTTCCTTTTCCTTCAAACAGACTCACCCAATCGATTAGAATCATAATGTGGAGGTGTCGGTGTCAGACTGGGGGTGTACTAAGTTAAGAATCACCCAACACTCGGTTCCAGTCCAACCGGTTTATTTGAAAGCACTAGCTTTCAGAGCACTGCTTCTTCATCAGGTGGTTGTGGAGCACCATCCTAAGGCACAGAATTTATAGCAAAGGATGGCAGTGTCATGGAATATAATATCAAACAAATTTAGTTTAAGCCTTTCATCTGTTACAGTGATCACCAGCGCTTCCAAAGCGAGTTGGATTATAACTGGGCGTTGTGCAATTTTAATTTCACAGCATTGACGCTGGCCAGATCCTGCAGAATGGCCCCAAACCTGGCCCTGTTCCAGTATTCCTCTTCAATCTGTGGAGCTGCTGATCTTTTTCCATAACTATGTTAAAACGAAGACAGTTGTGGGCACTGGACCCAAAGTGCTCTCTGAATGACAGTTCAGTCACTTGCCCGACCTCGTTTTCTGAGGGGAGGTCCAGTGTTGCACCTGCCTGAGTAGAGTAGGGCCCTCTGCATATTGATTTAGGAACCTTCCTTGGCCACCTTTGAAAAATTGCTCTCCGTCCAGGTCTTTTTATACTCTAGGTGGCCCAGTCAATACAGGGAATATCAAAATCTCCAGCCTGCACTCCTCTATTATTCCTATAGTTATCTGCAATCTCTCTATACATCTGCTCCTTTGGTATCTGTTGGGTCTACAACAGTCTACAATACAGTCCCAACAAAGTGACCACCCCCCTTCTTCTTTCTAACTTCTAACCATGTGGAATTTTAAATGAATATATGTTTTAATAATTGGAATTAACAATCCATAAATAAGTATTGATAAAAATCCAAACACAGAGAAAGACAACAGTTCACTCTCATGTGGTCTGCAGGACATACTCACAGCAAAGTGTTTGCCTCTCAATGACCCTGTGAAATGGGCGAGCCAGCTGCTTCGCTCAAGGGCAGCAAGGGATGGGCAATAAAGGCTAGTCAGACAGAGACACCCACTTCCCATACCTGATTTTTTTAAAAATCCATTCAGATTGGTCCCAGCACAGTTCCAGTGGAACAATGTCCTGGCCAATCACGTTGGTAGATTTATGGACAGAGCTTTAAACTGACAGAGAGGATGCAGGGACAGGCTTCAGGTGAAAGGAGCTTTCCAAATCCAAAGAGAAAACGTGAAGCATCAGAGCAGCGTGGGAATGTGACCGAAGACAACAGAAAGGAACAGGATGGGACAAAGTTTAACTAAAACTGTAGATCAGCAAATCCATTTGTGACAGGAAATTGTGGGAACGAGTAAATTATGTTTTTTTATTAATGGACAAAATCTCTGCAACAAGGTAGATGGGTTTGTGACACAGAGATAAAAGGGATTTAGACACCAGAGAGAATGTGGTTACAGGGTGAACAAAAGGTGGAACAGAAATATTCAATGGGTCACAACCTTGTGCAAATTCAGGCAAAATGGACAACGCTAACAATAATGGGTAAGAAAGGCATGACAGAGAAAGGATTTGGCATCAGATCATGAAGTAGAGTCAGTCTGAATGTTAATTCTGGCGACTACTTGCCAAGGACACAAGCAGCAGAACAGTTTTAGACCACCCACCGAACAGCATTTCATTGCTCATCACTGCAATAAATAGGAATTCATTGGAATGTTTAATACAGGCATGGTGAACATTTAGTGAAACGTCAATATTCACAAAGTCTGGGACAATCACACTGACAACAGTGATATTGGAAGAGGAGTTCAGAGAATTTTTTTCAGTGTTTCTTAGAATAACACATTGTGCAACTGACGAGGGATGTAACTGTCTCAGAGAGACTGTTGTGTGATAAAACTTAGTGAATGAGTAATGTCACCTGGAGAGATCCTCTGGGAAATTGTGATAAAGTGCAGTTTAAAGAAATGTAAAGTTTTAAAGTGAATCACAGAAAGGACAAGCTACAACTAGAAACAAAAATAGCCAATTACATGAGTTTGAGAGGAGAACTGACCAAGATAAACAGGCGAAACAGACTGAAATATGTGCCTGTCAATGAACAGTGGAAAACTTTTGAAGGAACAGTGTAAAATACTCAACAAAAGGACATTCCACTGAAACAGACAAAAACTCAGCAAGAAATCCCCTTTGATCCCTCACTCAGGACAAAATGGATCATATTAGATTATGAGGCTGAGAAGATCACCACAAAGTACTTAAAATCCTGAAGTGAGAGAGAGTTTTAGAGTAAGTTTTAAAGGGATTGCAATGGGTCTGCTCGCAGGAGGAGGGCAATGGGAAGGGGAATCGTTGTCAAGGTTTATTGACACGATGCGAACATGGAGAGGAGAAGGTGCTGGAGGTGGTGACAGTGTTACAGAGAGTGGTCAGGGCCTGAACGGTGTTACAAAGCCAGTACGGATTGCTGCAGCTGGAGGGGTTTGCAGAGGTAGGGAGGGATATATGTATTTTTATTTGTTCATTCATGGGATGTGGGTGTCACTGCCTGGACCAGCATTCTTTGACACCATGCTAATTACCCAGAGATTGTTGGGGCCCTGGTGGATAAATATAATACTTTGCTGGCCACAGGTGAGGTGCTGAATGACTGGAGGATCGCTAATGTGGTTCCTTTGTTCAAGAAGGGCAGCAGGGATAGGCCAGGTAATTACAGAGCAGATAGTCTGACAGCAGGGACTGGGAAATTATTTTGAACTACTGTGAGGATGAATCAACACTTGCAAAGGTAAGGATCAACTCGGTTTAGTCATCACGGATTTGGCAGAGGGAGATACTGTCTGAGGAATTCAGTTCAGTTTTTTTTTAAATGGTGCTTTAGTATATTGATGAAGGCAGTGCAGATGATGTGGTTTACATGGACTTGAATAAGTCCTTAAACAAGATCCAACATGGAAGGCTGGTCCAAAAGGACTGGGTTCCAAGGCAAGTTGGCAAATTGGATGCAAAATTGGTGGATAGAATACTTTCACCGGGTGTACCACAGAGATCTGTGCAGGAAACATTGAACATTAATAACTCGGATGTGAAAGCAGAAGGTATCATTAGTCGGTTTGCAGATGACATGAAAGGGGAGGGTGTTGTTCACAGGGAGGAGGATGGTCTCTGTCTGCTGTCTGATGTTGATCGGATGATAATCTAAGCAGAGTTTAGTTCTGATTGAAGTGAGGTAATACTCTGTGCGAGGTACGATAAGTGAAGAACAGACATAATGAACGGGAGGTCATTGCGGAGTACTGAGGAATACAGGGACCATGGTGGACAAGTCCATAGATCCCTGAAGGTGTCAGCACAGGGAGACAGGGTGGGAAAGGCACCTCAACTGGGAGCAGGAGAGGGACCCATATCCTGGTGGAGTGAATTGCTTGAGAGGATATAACCTTGTTCTGGCAGGGTGTTGGACCTTAAATAAACGTAAGGCCAGAAAGAAGATTGAGGCTGGTGCACGAGTTAAAGACAGCAATTTCAGCAGACAAGGCAGGCAAGAACATAGCAGGGAATGGGGGGAAACTGATGATTAAACTGCATTTATTTCAATGTAAGGGGTCAGAGAGCTAAGGAAGATGAACTCAAAAGCATGGATTGGAACATGGGACTGGGATATTATAGTTATTACAGAAACACAGCTGAGGGAGCAGCAAGACTGGCAGTTCATTGTTTCAAGGTAGAGATGCTACAGGAAGGGGAGGCAAGAGAGGACGTGTGGTGGTGGGGTTTTGATGGCATGATTCATCACAGCAGTACTTAGAGAGGATATTCCTGTGGGATCGTCCAGTGAAACTATGTTAGTGGAACAGAGAAATAAGAACGGGTCATCATTCTGAAACGATTGGACTGCTGACCCGAAAATCTGTGGCAGACTGTGGAACAAATATGTCGGAACATCTTAAATATCAACCATAATAATAGGGCTGTTATGGCACGGTTTTTGAACTTTCCAAACCTAGACTGGGACTGCCAGTGTTCAGTGTTTAAGGGAGGAATTTGGTAAATGTGTTCCAGAAAACTCCCAATCAATATGTAAATAGCCTGAAAAGAGAAAGGGGCAAAACCTGACCTCCCCTTGGGAATTAAGGTAGGGAAAGGGACTGAGGTGTGAGTGGGAAAGCATTTTGCCAAAGTGACCACAGTTCTAGTAGTTTGAAAACAGCTTTGGAAAAGGACAGGCCTGGTCCACAAGTGCAAGGTATAAAATGGAGCCAGACCAATCTTGATCGTATTAGCCAGGAACTTTCAAAATGTGACTGGGGAAGGGAATTATTTACAGGGAAAGGGAAGTTTGGCAAGTGAGAATATTTTAAAAGTGAGATAAACTGATCGATCAGCGCCAGCATGTTCCTGTTTGTGTGCAGGTCAATGTTGACAGCATTCGGAAACACTGGCTGTCTACTGAGGGTCTGGTCAAGGAAAAGGGGGCAACATGTCAGGTATAGCCAGCTGGATCAAGGGAATCCCTGAGGATGTACAGGGGCTGCAGGAATGCACTTTGGGCAGAAATCAGGAATGGAGAAAGGCGAAATGAAATAGCCTCAGCAGAGAAGGAAAGGGGAATCCAAAAGTGATTGTATCAGTATATTAAGAGTGTATAAGTAACTCAGGACAAAATAGTGTCCATTAAAAATCAATGAGGCCATCGATGCGTGGAACTGCAGGATATTTGCTAAGATCCTAAACAATTTTTTCATTCCAGAACTTACTGTGGAGAAAGACTGGGGAACTCAGGGAACAGGAGTAATACATGAGACCACAATTGGAGTTCTCTGCAATTCCAGTCTCTCTGCTACAGGAAGGATGTTGTCAAACTTGAAAGGGCTCAGAAAAGATTAACAAGGTATTGCCCGGGTTGTTGGTGAATAATCTGGGGTTACTGTCACTGGAGAATCGGAGACTGAGGGGTGACCTTACAGAGGTTTAATAAACATGGATAGGGTAAGCATTCAAGGCCTTTTCCCAGAAGTTGGGGAGTCCAAAACTAGAGGGCATAAGTTTAAGGTTAGAGGTGAATGGTTTACAGAGGGACTGAAGGGACAGCTTCTTCACACACATGGTGATGGGTGTATGGAATGAGCTGAAAGAGAAAGTAATGGAGACTGACACAATTACAACATTTAAAAGGTATCTGGATGGGCATCTGAATTGTGAGGGTGTAGACGTCTATGGGCCAAATGCTGGAAAAGGGAATGGATTTATTCAGATCTTCTGGTAAGCCTGGACGAGTTGGGGACTGAAGGGTCTGTTTCTATGCTGTATATCTCTATGACTTGAAAAGAGTGCATGTTATAAAAGAGGTGGTGCTGGAGGTTTTAAAACACAAAGCTATGGCAAGTTCCAGAACCCGATTAAATGCATCACAAGGGTAGAGCTTATACAATTAATGTTAAGGCTTCGGTTAGTGTTTTAGTGCAGAGGGACCTCCGGGTTCAGGTAGATAATCCTTGAAGTTTGCATCACAGGATGGATAAGACAGTGCTTGGCATGCCTGACTATTGCTCAGTCCATTGAGTGGAGGATTTGGGATGTCATGTTGAGATTGCACAGACATTTGTGAGGCCTGTTCTGCAATACTCTGTCCAGCTCTGGTCGCCCCAGTTATAGGGAGGATATTATTAAGCTGCAGGGTGTTCAGAAGAGATGTCCCAGGATATTGCTGGGTCTGGAAGGCCTGAGTTCTGAAAAATGGCTTTATTGGCTGAGTCTTTTTTCACTGGAGCCTGGAGGTTGAGACATGATGCTATAAAGATTTATGGAAAAAAAAATGAGGTACATAGATCAATTTAATGGTAGTTGCCTTTTCCTCAGGATGGGGGAGTCTCAAGAGGAGGGGCCACATTTTTAAGTTTAGAGGGGAGAGGTGTTCAAAAAAACAGATATGGGGCAATTTGCTACACAGAAGGTGGTTTGAGTGTGGAATGAACTTCCTGAGAAAAGGGTTGATGTGGGTACAATTACAACATTTAAAAGATATTTGGATAAACAGGTGAATAGGGAAGGGTTGGGGTGATATGGGCCAGCAAAAGCAGCTGGGAAGAGTTTAGTTTTAGATTATGGTGAGTATCAACTGAAGGGTCAGTTTCCATGCTGTATGGCGTTATGACAAGAATATGGTTTGATTCCATTATTGAAGAAAGGATCAGGGCTGGGTCCACTGATGTGCATCATCGACATAAACAATTTGGTTGAAAATATAGGAGTGATTGTGCGAAAGTTTGTTGATGATCAATTGAATGGTGTCGTGGGCAGTAAATACGGTTATCAAAGGGGATACTGACCAACTGGGCTAGTGGACCAAGGAATGAAAGATGGAGTTTAATTCAGCTGTTGGATTTTGTTAAGACAAACCAGGGAGGACTAATACAGTTAATGGAAGGGCTCTGGCCAGAGTTGTTGACCAGAGAGAGAAAGAGAGAGAGAGAGAGAGAGAGAGAGAGAGAGAGAGAGAGAGAGAGAGAGAGAGAGAGAGAAAGACCAGGGGGTGCCAGTTACATTGTTCCTCGGAAATGGCATCACAGGTGGACAGGGTGGGGAAAGCGACATTTAGCACATTTGCCGACATTGGCCAGCACTTTGTTACATACGTTGGAGATATTTGTAATATTGTCCTAAATATTTCACTTGGGCAGAGGAGGCCAAGGGGTGACTCTAAGAATGGTGAATAACCAAGGGTAGGTGAGTCTAAAACTAGAGAGTATAAACAGGAGGTGAGAGAGCAAGGATTTAAAGAGGGAGCTGAGGGGGGAACATTATCCACAGAGGATGGTGCATAGACGGAACAGACTGCCTCAGGCACATGGGAGAAACAAGAACAATTACAGCATGGAAAAGACATTTGAGCAGGTACATGGAGAGGAGAAGGTTTGAAGAGCTAAGGGCCAAAGGCAGGCAAATGAGACTCATTCAGTTTAGGTAACATGGGCAGCATTGAGGAGTTGGACCACAGGTTCTGTTTCCGTGCTGTATCACTCTGTATCCAGTTAAAGAGGATTAGTGTACCATAATAAGGCATGTTGTAGACACTGAAGCAAGTTACAGCGATGGGGATGGTAGTCTGGAATGCAGTACATTTCAAATATGTGGAGGGACTATTGGGAAGGGAGGAGGTTACAGGGATAACTACTGTTATAGGAGTTAAAAATGACTGAAGACACTGGTGCACAAGCCATGCCACAGATACAGTGTTGCAGAGTAATGAGTCTTAGTTCAGTGTTGGAGGGAGAACGCAGAACAGAAAGATCCCAGGCAGCATTCACAAACTCTCGTCGGAGACCTACGCTCCCGTCTGTTGTACTGATGCTCACTAAGACAGCACAGGACTGAATTGATAACTATGAACTCCCGATGCTGTCTTAGTGCAACATAAGTTAAAGTAGACGTGGTGATTGAGCATGGGGTGTAACTGTACTGTACTGTGCTCCCCCTCCAGCACTGTATCTATGTCATGTCTTGTAAGTGATGTTTGGAGCCCTCTCATTGCTCTCTGCTCTGTGCACTATGAGTGATCTTACCTCACTGCAGGATTTATTGAAGGCTCCAGATCTCCCTTCCCTTTGTATCTCTGGCTGACCAACCATCTTCAATGAGGTGATGAATGAGACACACAGCAGTTGGGAAGTCTATTGAGTCAGTAACTTCTTGAGTACCTACAGGAGACAGAGAGATAGACAGAATGGGAAATTAGACTGATGCAGTGAGGGTTACACAAGGAGAATGGAAATGAGCCCAAACAGATATCTGGAAAATCCCAAACTCCATCCCAGGCCGGTGCTGTTGCGTCTCTCTGGAGTGGAGAATTCTGTTAGCTCAGGATCTAGAATGAGAGACGCTGACAGAGGCAGCAATTAGACTCACACAGTGAGGGTTACCACATGGAGAGAGACTAAGTGATATAACTGGAGTGCTGGAAGACTTCAGGATCACACAATCATGTTGGAAGAATGGGTTTCGCTTCATGTGTCAGTGCTCAGGGATTAGCAACCAGTGAGCAGGTGAAGTGATGGCGTAATAACATTATTGTTAGGGTATTTGTCCAAAACCTCAGCTAATGTTCAGGAGAGGCAGGTTTGAATCCCACCATAAGATATGGTGGAATTTAAAATCAATAATTTTAAAAATAGAAATTTACAATCGATAAACAAATATGAAACCATTGCTGATGTACAAAAATCACAATCCCTTCGATTAGATTCCTTACAGTGTGGAAACAGGCCTTTCGACCCAAGAGTAGCCCACTCAGACCCATCTCCCTCGACCTAATACACCTAACATTATGGGCAATTTAGCATGGCCAATTCGCCTGACCTGCGCGTCCTTGGACTGTGAGAGGAAACCGGAGCATCCGGAGGCAATTCACGTAGACATGGGGAGAATGTGCAAACTCCACACAGTCGCCCGCGGCTGGAATCGAACCTGGGATCCTGGTGCTGTGAGGCAGGAGTGCTAATCACTGAGCCACCGTGCCACCCACTTGCCCTTTCAACAACGAGATCGGATCATCCTCACGTGGTCTGCACGACATACCCACAGCAAAGTGTTTGCCTCTCAATGGTCCTCTGAAATGGCCAAGCAAGCTACTCAGCTCAAGGGCAGCTAGGGATAGGCAATAAAGGCTAGTCAGCCAGAGACACCCACATCCCCTACCTGATTTATAAAAAAAATCCAATAGGATGGTCCCACTGGAACCGTGATGGGACCAGTGTCCTGGCCAATCATGACAGTAGGTTTATGGACAGGGCTTTAAACTGACAGAGAGGATGCAGGGGCAGGGTCCAGGTGAAAGGAGCTTTCCAAAATCAAAGAGAAAAGGTGAAGCATCGGAACAGTATGGGGATGTGACTGAAGGTAATCAAAAAGGAACACGATGGGACAGCGATTAACTAAAACTGTACTTCAGTGAATAGGTTTGTGACAGGAAATTGTGGGAGAGTAAATTATGTTTTTTTTTTCAATGGACGACGTCTTATCAATAAGGTAGATGGATTTGTGACACTGAGATAAAAGAGGTTTAGATAACAGAGAGACATGGTTACAGGGTGAACAACAGGTGGACATAAATATTCAATGGATCACAACCTTGCGGAAACTCAGGCAAAATGGGTAACACTAACAATAATGGATAACAAAGGCATCACAGAGAAAGCATTTGGTCTCAGATCATGAAGTAGAATCAGTCTGAATGCAAATTCTGGCTACTACTTGCCAAGGACACAAGCAGCAGGACAGTTTTAGCCACCAAAAAGCATTCCGTTGCTCATCACTGCATTACACAGGAACTCATTGGAATTTTTTAACAAACACATTGTGATAATTTTGGGAAACATCAATATTCAAAATGTGGGACAGTCACACTGGCAAGAGTGATATTGGAAGAGGAGTTCAGAGAATTAGTTTTCAGTGTTTCTTTGATTAACAAATTGTGCAACTGGCAAGGGACGTAACTATCTCAGAGCGACCATTGTGTGATGAAACTTCGTGAATGAGTAATGACACCTGGAGAAATCCTCTGGGAAATTGTGATAAAGTGCAGTTTAAAGAAATATAAAGTTTTAAAGTGAATCACAGAAAGGACAAGCTACAAGCAGAAACAAAAATAACCAATAACATGAGTTTGAGAGGAGAACTGACCAAGGTAAACAGGCTAAACAGACTGAAATATGTGTCTGTCAATGAACAGTGGAAAACATTTGAAGGAGCAGTGTAAAACACTCAACAAAAGGACATTCCATTGAAACAGACAAATCCTCACCAAGAAATCCCCATCGGTCCCTCACTCAAGTAAAAAGGATCATATCAGATTATCGGGCTTGGAGGATCACCAAAAAGTACTTAAAATACTGAAGTGAGAGAATGTTTTAGGAATAAGTTTTAAAGGGATTGCAAAGGGTCTGCTCGCAGGAGGAGGTCAGATGGAAGAGGGAATAATTGTCAAGGTTTTATGTCACAAAAGGAACTGGGAGAGCTGAAGGTGCTGGAGGTGGTGAGAGTGTTACAGAGAGGGGTCAGGGTCTGAATGGTGTTACAAAGCCAGTACGGATTGCTGCAGCTGGAGGGGTTTGCAGAGGTAGGGAGGGATATATGTATTTTTATTTATTCATTCATGGGACAAGGATGTCACTGTGGGACCAACATTCTTTGCCCCACTGCTAATTACCCAGAGTATAGCACAGAGTCAGCCATATTGCTGTGGGTCTGGTGTGACGTGCAGGCCAGACCAGGTTAGAATGTCAGATGTCCTTCCCTAAAGGACGTAAGTGAACCAGATGAGTACTTTCTACTGGTCAACAATGCTTTTATGGTGGCCTCACCAATGTCCTGTACAGCCACAACATGACATCCCAACTTCTACTCTCAATGCTCTACCCAAAGAAGATAACCACCCCAAACGCCTGCTTCACCAACCTGTCTACCTGTGACACCACTTACAAAGAACTGTCGACCTGCATCCCTGGGTCTCTGACTGACAACACTACCCAGGGCCCGAACATTAACTGTACAGGTCCCACCCTGGTTTGTTTCACCAAAATGGAACACCTCACCTTTATCTAATTAAACTCCATCTGCTATTCTTCAGCCCACTATCCCAGTGTACTATTTGAACTGTTGTATCACAGATAACTTTCTTCACTGTCCACTTTACCAACAATTTCAGTGTCACTCAAAAAAGTTACTTCCCACAAAACCAATATTCCCATCCGAATCATTTATCCAAATGACAAACAACAGTGGACCCACTCCACCGCTGGTCACATGTCTCCAGTCAGAAAGGCAACATGTCTCCCATCACCCTCTGTCTCCTACCATCAAGCCCAATTTTGTATCCAGTTGACTAGCTCCTCCTGAATACCATATCCTTTTACATTGATCTGAGTTTATTACCCAGTTTACCATAGAGAACGTAGAACACAGAACAGTACAGCACAAGACGCTTCGGCCATGATGCCATGCCTATCTTTTACCCGACTGGAAGATCAAACTAACTTACATACCCTTCATTTTGCCGATCCAAGAGTCTGTTAAAGTGTCCCATTACACCCACCCACCACTCTCTGTGTAAAGAACCTACATCTGAAATCTCCCCTTACCCATCCTCCAATCACCTTACAATTCCGCCCCCTTGTACCATGTATGCCATGGGATAATGAGGTCTCTCACTGTTCACTCTATCTTTGGCTCACACCATCTTGTTCACCTCTACCAAGTCACACCACACTCTTCTTCACTCCAATGAGAAAAGCCTTAGCTCCCTCAACCTTTCTCCATAAGACATGGCCTCCAGTACAGGTAGCATCCTGGTAAATCTCCTCTTTACCCTCGAAAAGCTTCCACATCCTTCCTGTAATGAAGGGATCAAAACTGAATACAATATTCTAATTGGGATCTAAACAGGACTGTACAGAGCTGCAGCATAACCTCATTGCTTTAAAACTCAATCCCCCAGCTAATGAAAGCCAATACAACATATTCTTTCTTAACAACACTATAAGTTTGGTGGCAAATTTGATGGATCTCTGGTCATGAAATCCAAGATCCATCTGTTCCTCCACACTATCCAGTATTCTGCCTTTACCCCTGTATTCTGCATTCAAGTCTCACCTTCCAGAATGCATCACTTCACACTTTTCCAGATTTGACTTCATCTGCCACTTCTCAGCCCAGCTCTACATCCTGTCAATGTCCTGTTGCAACCTACAACAGACATCCACAGTATTCACCACTCCACCAACCTTCATGTCATTGGCAAACCTACTTACCCACTCTTCCACTCACACATCCAAGTCATTCATAAAATCACAACGAGCAGAGATTTTTTGACCTCTCCCTGCAGAAAACCACTGGTCACGGAGCTCCAGGCTGAATGATTTCCATCTGTCATCGCCCTCTGTCTTCTAAGGACCAGGAATTCTGTATCCAGACAGGCAGGTTTCCCTGTATCCCATGCTCTGCACTTTCTCAATGAGCCATAAATGTGTTTTGTCACATTCTCAAAGGATTCAATAAGATTTGTGAGGCATGACCTGTCCCTTACAAAGTCATGATGACTTCCTCTAATCAAACTATGGTTTTCCAAGGAATCATAAATCCTGTCTCCCAGAGTCCTCTCCAATAATCTGCACATCACAGACAGAAGACTGACAGGTCTGTGATTCCCAGGATTATCTCTATTCCCTTTCTTGAACAACGCATGGCTGATTCACCTAACCTGCACATCTTTGGGTTGTGGGTGGAAACCGGAGCACCTGTCGGAACCCCACCAGACATGGAGAGAATGTGCAAACTCCACGCAGACAGTCGCCTGGGGCTGGAATTGAAATCGTGTCCCTGGTGCTGTGAGGCAGCAGTGCTAACCACTGAGCCACCGTGCTGCCCCATGTAACTCTCTAGAGCCCTGCTTCTGATCCTTGGTTCCTCAAACTTAAATTAGCTTCCTTCTTCCTCTTGACTAGATGTTCTCCATCCCCTGGAACCATGTCAAATACTTTGCTGTAGACAACGCTGACTGCTCTGCCTTCATTTATCGCTTGGTCAACTCCTCGAAGAGTCAATCCGGTTTGTGAAACACGGTTTCCCACTCACAAAGCCATGCTGACTATCTCTAATCAGCCCTGGCCTTTCCAAATATATGTAACTCCTTTCTCTCAGAATCTCCTCCAACAACTTACCGAGCACTGGGCTCACTGGGTTGTGATTTCCTGGCTACTCACTGCAGACCTTCAGTGATGGAACAGCATTAGCCACCCTCCAGTCTTCTGGTAGCTCATTGTGTGTATTGATAAAATAAATATATGTTAGGAACACTGCAATCTCTTCCCCAGATTCCCACAATATTCTAGGATCGACCTAATAAGCGACTGAGGATTGATCTACCTTTATTTGTTTTCAGATTCCAGCACTTTTTTTTTCCTTTGTTGAGGATTCTTTCCAAGACATCACTATTTATTTCCCCAACTTCCTGAGCTTCCATGTCTTTCTCCACAGTAAATTCTGACAACACTATTTTGTCTAATATCTCACCCACCTCCGGACATTTAAGGTGCCCTATTCTTTACCAAATTACTCTTTAGCCCTTATTGAAACTTGTGTAAAGTTTTCTGAAAATTCAAATAAATCGTATCTTCAGTCCAACCACTCCTACACCCGTATCTACTCTGCCATTTATATTCACAACAATAAAAATAAAATCCAACAGGCTCAAAAACACATCCTCTTTTTTATTAAAAGTGTTTCTAAGGGTCCAGTTGTTGTTCATTGACATATCCTTTCAAACATATTTCAGCTCCTGACCTACTATAGGCTAGCACTGTTTGGTTTCAGACTGGCAGCAGAAAGGGTTGTGGGAGTTCATGTTTATCTGAAAAAGGTAGCTTACAGGTTCAACAGGTAATAGATGTTTTGGAAATAAGCAGGGTCGTGGGGACTGAAGGACATTATGGAGATAGGGAGTGATGTAGGGACTGTATGAGATTATGGACACAGAGAGTGCAGTGGTGACTGAAGAACATTATGGAGATAGGGAGTGATGTGGGGGCTGAAAGGGTCCAAAGAGATCTGCAGGGCTGTTGGGCCTAAAGGAGGTTGTACAGATCAAGAGGATCATGGGGATTGAAGGAGGTTACTCTGAACGGGAGGGTCATTGGGTCAGGATGAGATTATGGAGATAGGGAGGGTCGTGGGGCCTTTTGGAGGTTATGGAGTTAGGGAGGTTTGTGGGGAATGATTCAGGTTACATGGATAGGAAGAGTCGTGGGGACTGAAGGAGTTTATGGAGAGAGGGAGGGCTGTGGGGACTGAAGGAGGTTATATGGATAGTAAGTTTATAGAGAAGCACAGGAAAGAAGAGCAGGTATTGGCCATTTGACCACAGAGTCGGTCCCACCATTCAATATGATCACGACTGATCATTTAACCCAGTACAGTATTCCTGCTTTCACACCTTACTCTGAAATTATAGTGACTACTGGCATTTAGTGATACAGTGGGCATTAGTAACTGGGACGGGGGTATGGGGGGTGGTGGTGTCGTACAGAGATAGGGAGGGTTGTGGAAGCTGGGACAGGTGACAGATACAGGGCGGGTTTTAGGAATGGGAGGACTTTACAGGGATTTGGAGGAATGCGGCGATGGGACGTGGTAACAATCACAGGGAGGATTTTGGCAGCTCGATCTGAGACGGGTCCAGCTGAGAACAGAAGTGAGTCAAACAGTCAGGGCAGGCAGGGACAAGGTAGGACTAATAAATTAAACTGCATTTATTTCAATGCAAGGGGCCTAACAGGGAAGGCAGATTAACTCAGGGCATGTTTAGGAACATGGGACTGGGATCTCATAGCAATTACAGAAACATGGCTCAGGGATGGGCAGGACTGGCAGCTTAATGTTCCAGGATACAAATGCTTCAGGAAGGATAGAAAGGGAGGCAAGAGAGGAGGGGGAGTGGCATTTTTGATAAGGGATAGCATTACGGCTGTGCTGAGGGAGGATATTCCCAGAAATACATCCAGGGAAGTTATTTGGTGGAACTGAGAAATAAGAAAGGGATGATCACCTTATTAGGATTGTATTATAGACCCCACAGTAGTCAAAGGGAAATTGCCAAACAAACTTGTAAGGAGATCTCAGTTATCTGTAAGAATAATAGGGTAGATATGGTAGGGGATTTCAACTTTCCAAACATTGACTGGGACTGCCATAGTGTAAAGGTTTAGATGGAGAGGAATTTGTTAAGTGTGTACAAGACAATTTTCTGATTCAGTATGTGGGTGTATCAACTAGAGAAGGTGCAAAACTTGACCTAAACTGAGGAAATAAGGCAGGGCAGGTGAGTGAGGTGTCAGTGGGGGAGCACTTTGGGACCAGCGACCATAATTCTATTCATTTTAAAATAGTGATGGAAAAGGATAGACCAGATCTAAAAGTTGAAGTTCTAAATTGGATAAAGGCCCATTTTGACGTATTAGGCAAGAACTTTTGAAAGCTGATTGGAGGCAGATGTTCGCAGGTAAAGGGACGGCTGGAAAATGGGAAGCCTTCAGAAGTGAGATAATGAGAATCCAGAGAAAGCATATTCCTGTCAGGGTGAAAGGGAATGCTGGTAGGTATAGCGAATTGAGGGTTTAGTTCAGAAAAAGAAGGAAGCACATGTCGGGTATAGACAGGATAGATCGAGTGAGTCCTTAGAGTATAAAGGAAGTTGGAGTACACTAAAGAGGTAAATCAGGAGGGCAAAAAGGGGACATGAGATAGCTTTGGCAAATAGAATTAAAGAGAATCCAAAGGGTTTTTACAAATATATTAAGGACAAAGGGTAACTAGGGAGAGAATAGGGCCCCTGAAAGATCAGCAAGGCGGCCTTTGAGTGGAGCCACAGAAAATGGGAGAGACACTAAATGAATATTTTGCATCAGTATTTACTGTGGAAAAGGATATGAAAGATATAGACTGTAGAGAAAGAGATGGTGACATCTTGCAGAGGAGGAAGTGCTGGATGTCTTGGAACGGTTAAAGGTGGATAACCCCCCCAGAACCTGATCAGGTGTACCCGAGAACTCTGTGGGAAGCTGGAGAAGTGATTTCTGGGCCTCTTGCTGAGATATTTGTATCATCAATCATCACAGGTGAGGTGCCGGAAGACTGGAGGTTGGCTAACGTGGTGCCACTGTTTAAGAAGGGCGGTAAAGAAAAGCCAGGGAACTATAGACCGGTGAGCCTGAACTCAGTGGTGGGCAGGTTGTTGGAGGGAATCCTGAGGGACAAGATGTACATGTAGTTGGAAAGGCAAGGACTGATTATGGATAGTCAACATGGCTTTGTGCGTGGGAAATCATGTCCCACACACTCGAGTGAGTTTTTTGAAGAAGTAGCAAAGAAGATTGATGAGGGCAGAGTGATAGATGTGATCTATATGGACTTCAGTGAGGCATTCGACAAGGTTCCCCATGGGAGACTGATTAGCAAGGTTAGATCTCATGGAATACAGGGAAAACTAGCCATTTGGATACAGAACTGGCTCAAAAGTAAAAGACAGAGGGTGGTGGTGGAGGGTTGTTTTTCAGGCTGGAGGCCTGTGACCAGTGGAGTGTCACAAGGATCAGTGCTGGGCCCTCTACTTTTTGTCATTTACATAAATCATTTGGATGAGAGCATAAGAGGTACAGTTTGCAGATGACACCAAAATTGGAGGTGTAGTGGACAGCGAAGAGGGTTACAACAGGATCTGGACCAGACGGGACAATGGGCTAACTGGCAGATGGAGTTTAATTCAGATAAATGCAAGGTGCTGCATTTTTGAAAAGCAAATCTTTGCAGGACTTATACACGTAATGGTAAGGTCCTAGGGAGTGTTGTTGAACAAAGAGACCTTGGAGTGCAGATTCATAGCTCCTTGAAAGTGGAGTCGCAGATAGATAAGAGTGAAGGCGGCGTTTGGTATGCATTCCTTTATTGGTCAGAGTATTGAGTCCAGGAGTTGGGAGGTCATGTTGCGGCTGTACAGCACATTGATTAGGCCACTGTTGGAATATTTTGTGCAATTCCGGTCTCCTTCCTATCAGAAAAATTTTGTGACACTTGAAAGGGTTCAGAAAAGATTTACAAGAATGTTGCCAAGGTTGGAGGATCTGAGCTACAGGGAGAGGCTGAACAGGCTGGGGCTGTGGCGTCGGAGGCTGAGGGTTGACCTTATAGAGGTTTACAAAATTATGAGGGACATGGATAGGATAAACAGACAAAGTCTTTTCCCTGGGCTCGGGGAGTCCAGAGCTAGAAGATATAGGTTTAGGGTGAGAGGGGAAAGATAAAAGGGACAACTTTTTCAAGCAGAGGGTGGTACATGTATGGAACGAGCTGCCAGAGGATGTGGTGGAGGCTGATACAACTGCAATATTTAAGAGGCATTTGGATGGGTATAGGAATGGGAAGGGTGTGGAGGGATATGGGCCGGGTGCTGGCAGGTGGGACTAGATTGGGTTGGGATATCTGGTCGGCATTGACAGGTTGGACCGAAGGGTCTGTTTCCGTGCTGTACACCTCTATGACTCCATCATTCATGGCGGTTATAGAAATAAACTGTGTGGGCGCGTCTAGAGGAGATTAAAGGTAGAAAGGTTTGTAGTTATCGAAGGAAATTCCATCCATCGGGACCAGCAGAGTTTACAGAGACTGAGTGCGTTTTAGAGACAGGAAGAGTTCATCGTCATCATTAGAAATGCAGAAACTAATTTATGAGAGAAGCAGGGTCACTCTGCTTTGTGCCCAGAGACAAGGAGGAGTCTAACGGCTGGAGGAGGTTACTAAGGTACAGAGCTTTTTTGTTGTCGTGACGGGAAGGTTACAGAGATCATGAAGGTAGTCGGAGTTCAAAAAAGTCACAAAGACAGGGAGGTTTTTCAGGTCTGGAAAGGACTACACTGACAGGGATGGCTTAAGGAACTGAAGAGTTGTTTTTCTTCAGTTAAGGAGAGATGTGACAGAACCCGGCACTAAAGGCAAAGGCAGAAACTTGGAGAGTTGTCGTGGTAGGAGGAGCTTACAGGGATAGGCAGGATTGTAGGGGCAGATAGAGAGCAGGGAAGTGGTATCAATGAAACAGACAATGGAGAAACTGACAGACATAGGGAGGGTTCTGTGGAACAGATGAATTTACAGACAAGATGGTGATAATGAAGCCTGAGAATTTTCTCATGTTCCTTGCCCAGCATTGTTCCTACATCATGCCCTCAGGGTCTGAATTAAAGTCCACTAACTCCTCCCTGTGCTGTTTACTGTGAGTGATCTTACCGGCTGCAGGATTTACTGAAGGCTCCAGATCTCTCTCTGCATCGCTCTCTGGCTGACCAATTGTCTTCAATGTGGTGATGTACGAGACAGGAATTGGGAATTCTGCTGAGTCAGGGACATCAGGAATACCTACAGGAGACAGAGAAATAAGAAAGAATGGAAAATTACACTGATGCAATGAATGTTACACATGGAGAATGGCATTGAATCCCACAGAGATCTGGAAATTCCTAATGTCCATTCCTGGCCTGTTCCGCTGCGTCCCTCTGGAGTGGAGAATGCTGTTGGCTCAGGATCTGGAGTAGCTGCAAGAGCGAGAGACACTGGCAGAGGCAGCAATTAGACCCAAAAGTAAGGGATATCACATGGAGAGACAGTGATATCAGCAGAGTGCAGGAATGTATCAGGATCACACAATGTTATCATCAGAAGTGGTTCTGACCAGTGAGCACTGCTACCAGTACTCAGGGAGGACTGAGCTATTTTATTGGGATAGGCTCCCCAGGTATCAGGATTATGCAGTGTGCTATAAATGGACACAGATGAGGAGGGGGACAGGTCTGAGGGGAATGGAAATTCCCAAGTCCAAAGAGAAAGGTTGAAATATTGGAACACCATGGAGATGTGAATGAAGACCAAAAGAAAGAAACAGTAAGGGACTGAGTTTAATTAAAATACTACATTGTCAAATAGATTTGTAACAGGAAATTATTGGTTAACATATGCCATTTCTGCCCCTCACGATTCCTCACACACCACAAATGACATCACTTCCGCCCTTCACATCGTCGCTGATGTCACACACTCAGTGACTTCCACGCCCTCGCCCCCACTGCCGTGTTTGCCCCCACCAATGCCGCGCACTTGCATTCTGCTGACAACCTCCCCAGGTCCCACGTCACATCCCTGCCCCCCAGAACCCTGAGGGGAACCCCACCCCTGCTCATGACTCCATCCCCATTCCCCCTAACACCACACCCACTCCAGTTACAGGTTCCGTCGCCTCCCCCAGCCCCACACCTACGCCTGGTCACAGCTCCCAGTCCTGCCGAGTTTTCACCATTCCCCCTGACCTCCCCCTCACTGAGGACGAATGATCAGTCCTCAGCAAAGGCCTCACCTTTATCCCCCTCCGTCCACACATCAATGAATTTAATACACGCTGTGACATCGAACACTTCTTCTACCACCTCCGCCTCAGAGCTTACTTTTACAATGAAGACTCCCGCCTATTTTCTGAGGACCCCTTTGCCGGCCTCCAATACACTCCATCCACCTGGACACCCCGCACTGGCCTATTACCTGCCTTCGATTTCTTCATTTCCAACTTCCACCGAGACATTAACCGTCTCAACCTATCTACCCCTTCCCCCACTCCAACCTCTCACCCTCACAACGTACAGCCCTCCACTTCCTCTGCTCCAATACCGACCTCACCATCAAACCAGCAGATAAAGGGGGTGCAGTGGGAGTCTGGCGCACTGACCTCTACACCGCTGAAGCCATGATGCCAACTCGAAGACACCTCCTCCTACCACCCCCTCTACCATGACCCACCTCCCATCACCAAACCGTCATCTCCCAGAGCAGACAGAACCTCATCACCTCAGGAGGAGATCTCCCACCCACAGCTTCCACCCTCATTGTCCGGGATCCCCCACTGCCCGGTTCTACAAGTCTAACCACCCCAACTGCCCCATTGTCTCAGCATGCTCCTATCCCACCGAACTCATGTCTCCCTACCTCGACATTGTCCTGTCCCCCCTAGTCCAGGAACTACACACATTCGTTCGAGACACCACTCACACCCTACCCCTCCTCTAAGACTTCCATTTCCCTGGCCCACCAACGCCTCACCTTCACCATGAATATCCAATCCCTCTACACCTCCATCCACCATGACCAGGACCTCGAAGCCCTCTGTTTCTTCATCTCCCGACGTCCACAACAGTACCATTCCACCGAGACTCTCATTCGGTTGGCTGAACTTGTCCTCACACTTAACAATTTTTCCTTTGAATCCTCCCACTTCCTCCAGACCAAAGGGGTAGCCATTAGCACCCGTATGGGCCCCAGCTCTGCCTGTCTCTTTGTTGGCTACGGAGAACAGTCCATCTTCCGTAATTATACCGGCACCACTCCCCACCTCTTCCTCCGCTACAATGATGACTGCATTGGCGCCACCTCGTGCTCCCGCGAGGAGTTTGAGCAATTCATCAACTTCACCAACATATTCCACCCTGACCTTAAATTTACCTGGACCATCTCTGACACCTCCCTTCCCTTCCTGGACCTCTCCATCCCCATTAATGACAACCGACTTGACACTGACATTTTTTACAAACCCACTGACTCCCACAGCTACCTGGATTACACCTCTTCCCACCCTACCTCTTGCAAAAATGCCATCCCGTATTCCCAACTCCTCCCCCTTTGCCGTATCTGCTCCCAGGAGGATCAGTTCCACCACAGAACACACCAGATAGCCTCCTTCTTTAGAGACCGCAATTTCCCTTCCCACGTGGTTAAAGATGCCCTCCAACGCATCTCGTCCACATCCCGCACCTCCGCCCTCAGACCCCACCCCTCCAACCGTAACAAGGACAGAACGCCCCTGGTGCTCACCTTCCACCCTACCAACCTTCGCATAAACCAAATTATCTGCTGCCATTTCCGCCACCTCCAAACGGACCCCACCACCAGGGATATATTTCCCTCCCCACCCCTCTCCACTTTCCGCAAAGACCATTCCCTTCTTGACTACCTGGTCAGTTCCACGCCCCCGAAAAACCCACCCTCCCTTCCTGGCACCTTCTCCTGCCACTGCAGGAATTGCAAAACCTGCGCCCACACCTCTCCCCTCACCACCATCCAAGGCCCCAAAGGAGCCTTCCACATCCAAAGTTTTACCTGCACATCCACCAATATCATTTATTGTATCCGTTGCTCCCGATGCGGTCTCCTCTACATTGGGGAGACTGGACACCTCCTAGCAGAACACTTTAGGGAACATCTCTGGTACACCCGCACCAATCAACCCCACCGCCCTGTGACCCAACATTTCAACTCCCCCTCCCACTCTGCCGAGGACATGCAGGTCCTGGGCCTCCTTCACCGTCGCTCCCTCACCACCCGACGCCTGGAGGAAGAACGCCTCACCTTCCGCCTCGGAACACTTCAACCCCAGGGCATCAATGTGGACTTCACCAGTTTCCTCATTTCCCCTTCCCCCATCTCACCCCACCTCCAGCCTTCCAGCTCAGTACCGCCCCCATGACCTGTCCTAATGGCCTATCTCCCTTCCCACCCTCCTCTCTGACCTATCACCCCCATCCCCACCCCCATTCACCCATTGTACTCTTTGCTACCTTCCCCCATCCTCCACTCTGACCTATCACCTTCTTCCCCACCCCATTCACCTATTGTACTCTATGCTACTTTCTCCCCATCCCCACCCCCCTCTCATTTATCTCCCCACTCTGCAGGCACCCGGCCTCTGTTCCTGATGAAGGGCTTTTGCCCGAAATGTCGATTTTCCTGCTCCTCGGATGCTGCCTGACCTGCCGTGCTTTTCCAGCACCACTCTAATCTAGACTCTGGTTTCCAGCATCTGCAGTCCTTGTTTTTACCTTATTGGAGGAGGAGACTACCGAGATAAGGCATGTTGTAGACACTGAACCAAGTTACAGGGATAGGGATGGTAGTCTGGAATGCAGTACATTTCAAATATGTGGAGGGACTATCGGGAAGGGAGGAGGTTACAGCGATAGGATCTGTTATAGGAATTAAAAAATATTGAAGACACTGGACCACAAGACATGCCATAGATATACTGTTGTAGTGAGTTTTAATATAACAGAACTTACACTGGGGTGGTGATTGAGCCTGGGGTGTGTGTGTACTGTTCTCCCCCTCCAGCACTGTATCTATGTCATGTTGTGTTAACAGATGTTTGGAGCCCTCTCATTGTTCTTTGCTCTGTGCACTGTGGGTGACCTTACCTCACTACAGGATTTATTGAAGGCTCCAGATCTCCTTTCCCTTTGTCTCTCTCTGGCAGACCAATTGCATTCAATGTGATGATGCACGATCCACCCCGCAGCTGTGAAGGCTATTGAGTCAGGACTTTCCTGAGTATCTACAGGAGACAGAGAAATAGACAGAATGGGAAATTAAACAGATGCAGTGAGGGTTACACATGGAGAATGGCACTGAGTTCCACAGAGATCTGGAAAATGGAGCGATATTAAGTAATAGTCCCAGATTGCTGGAAGATGTCAGGATCACACAGTCATGTTGGAAGAATGGGTTTAGCTTCATGAGGCCCTGGTATCAGTGCTCAGGGATGAGCACCCAGTCAGCAGGTGAAGTGATGGCCTAGAGGTATTATTGTGAGAGAATGTATCCAAAACCTCAGCTCATGTTCAGGGGAGACAGGATTGAAACCCACCATCTGAAAAGAAGACATTTGAAATCAATAATTTTAAAAATAATAATTAACAATCCACAAAGAAGTATGAAACCATTACTGAAGTACAACAAATCCAAACCCTTGTCCTTTCGAGAAGGACATCTGCCCATCCTCACGTGGTCTGCACGACATCCCCACAGCAAAGGGTTTGCCTCTCAATGACCCTCTGAAATGGCCGAACAAGTCACTCAGCTCAAGGGCAGCTAGGACTGGGCAAGAAAGGCTGGTCAGCCAGAGACTCACACATCCCATAGCTGATTTTAAAAAAAATCTATTAGGATGGTCCCCCTGGAACTGTGCTGGGACCAGTGTCCTGGCCAATCATGTCGGTAGGTTTATGGACAGGACATTAAACTGACAGAGAGGATGCAGGTGAAAGGAGCTTTTCAAATCCAAAGGGAAAAGGTGAAGCAATGGAACAGCATGGGAATGTGGCTGAAAACAAGCAGAAAGGAACAGGATGGGACAGAGTTTAACTAAAATTGTACATCAGCAAAGAGATTTGTGACAGAAAATTGTGGAAGAGAGTATATTATGTTTTTGAATGGACAAAGTTGCTGCAATAAGGTCGATGGATTTGTGACACAGAGATAAAAGAGATTTAGACACCAGGGAGACATGGATACAGGGTGAACAAAAATATTCAGTGGTTCGTAATCATGTGCAAACTCAGGCAAAATGGGCAACGCTAACAATAATGGATAACAAAGGCATCACAGAGAAAGCATTTGGCCTCAGATCATGAAGTAGACTCAGTCTGAATGTAAATTCTGGTTACTACTTGCCAAGGACACAAGCAGCAGAATAGTTTTCGCCACCAAACAGCATTTCATTGCTCATCACTGCATTACACAGGAACTCATTGGAATTTTTTAACAAAGGCATTGTGATAATTTTGGAAAACGTCAATATTTGTATAATCTGGGACAATCACACTGTCAACATTGATATTGGAAGGAGTTCGGAATTTTTTTTTTCAGTGTTTCTTTGAAAAACACATTGTGCAACTGTTAAGGGACATAACTATCGCAGAGCGACCGTGTAATGAAACTTAGTGAATGAGTCATGTCACCAGGAGAGATCCTTCGGGAAATTGTGATAAAGTGCAGTTTAATTAAATATAAAGTTTTAAAGTGAATCACAGAAAGGACAAGCTACAACTAGAAACAAAAATAGCCAATAACATGAGTTGAGAGGAGAACTGACCAAGGTAAATAGGCTAAACAGACTGAAATATGTGTCTGTAAATGAACAGTGGAAAACATTTGAAGGGACAATGCAAAATATTCAACAAAAGGACGTTCGAATGAAACAGTAAAAACCTCAGCAAGAAATTCCCACTGATCCCTCACTCAGGACAAAAGGGATCATACCAGATTATGAGGCTGAGAAGATCACCAAAAAGTACTTAAAATCCTGAAGTGAGAGTGTGTTTTAGGAGTAAATGTAAATGGATTGCAATGGGTCTGCTCGCAGGAGGGGGGCTGGGGGAAGGGGAGTCACGGTCAGGGTTCATTGACACGATAGGAACAGGGAGAGGTGAAGGTGCTGGAGGAGGTGAGAGTGTTACAGAGAGTGCTCAGGGTGTTACAAAGCCAGGACGGATTGCTGCAGTTGGAGGGGTTTGCAGAGGTACAGAGGGACATAGGTATTTTTATATATTCATTCATGGGATGTGGGTGTCACTGCCTGGAACAACGTTCTTTGATCCCTCTGCTAATTACCCAGAGGGTAACTCAGAGTCAGCCATATTGTTGTGGGTCTGGAGTCACATGTCGGCCAGACCAGGTTAGAATATTTGATGTCCTTCCCTAAAGGAGGTTAGTGAACCAGATGAGTTCTTCCGACTGATCAACAATGTTTTAATGGTGGCCCCACCAATGTCTTTTACAGCCACAACATGACGTCCCAACTCTTACTCTTAATGCTCTCCCCAATGAAGGTAACCATCCCAAACGCCTGCTTCACCAGCCCGTCTACCTGTGACACCACATTCAAAGAACTGTGTACCTGGGTCACTGGGTCTCTGACTGAAAACACTACCCAGGGCCCGAACATTAACTGTACAAGTCCCACCCTGGCTTGTTTCACCAAAATGGAAGACCTCACCTTTATCTAATTAAACTCCATCTGCTATTCTTCAGCCCACTATCCCAGCAGTACTGTTCATCCTGTTGGTATCATAGATAACCTTCTCCACTGTCCACTTTACCACCAATTTCATTGTCACCCAAAACAATTACTTACCAGGAAACCAATATTCCCATCCTCAAAGAATTCAATCAGGTTTGTGAGGCATGACCTGACCCCTCACAAACCCATACTGACTGTGGCTAATTTAACTATGGTTTTCCAAGTAGTCATAATCCTGTGATGCTGTGACTCTTGCACACACAGCGAGGGAGGGACTTGCTGAGACACACAGCGAGGGAGGAATATGCGCACATACAGCGAGGGAGGGACACACACACACACACACACACACACACGCAGAGCGAGTTGACACACACACACAGCGAGGGAGGGATATGCACATACACAGCAAGGGAGGGACACGCACACACACTGAGAATTAGGAACAAGCAGAAACACGGCGAGTGGGAGGGCATGTGCACAGAAATTGAGAGGGTGCACGCGCACACAGCGAGGATGGGACACACACACAGCAAGGAAGTGAAACGTACATACACACACACACACACACACACACACATACACAGCGAGGGAGGGAAGGACATGCACACACACAGAGCAAGTGAGGGACACACACACAGCAAGGGAAGGACACGCACGCACACAGTGAGGGGGACACACACACAGCAATGGATGGACACACACACACAGCGAGGGAGGAATCACACTTACACACAGCGAGGGAAGGATATGCACACACAGCGAGGGAGGGACACGCACACACAGCGAGGGAGGAATCACACACACACAGCGAGGGAGGGACACACACACATAGCGAGGGAGGAATCACACACACACAGCGAGGGAGGGACACACACAGCGAGGGAGGGACACGCACGCACACAGTGCAAGACACACGCACACAGCGAGGGAGGGACACGCACGCACACAGCGAGGGAGGGATACACACACACACAGCGAAGAGGGACACACACACACAGCGAGGGAGGGACACGCGCACACAGCGAGGAAGGAATCACACTCACGCACAGCGAGGGAAGTACACGCACACACAGCGAGGGAGGGACTCCCACAGCAAAGGAGGGACACACATACAAACAGCTAGGGAGGGACACACACGCACACAGCGAGGGAGGGACACGCGCACACAGCAAGGAAGGAATCACACACACAGCGAGGGAAGTACACGCACACACAGCGAGGGAGGGACTCCCACTGCGAGGGAGGGACACACATACAAACAGCCAGGGAGGGACACACACGCACACAGTGAGGGAGGGACACGCGCACACAGCGAGCGAAGGACACACGCACACAGCAAGGGAGGGATACGCTCACACACAGTGAGGGAGGAACACGCACACACTGTAGAGTGAGAGACATGCACTCCCACAGCGAGGGAGGGACATGCACACACACACAGAGCGAGGGAGGGACACTCACATACACAGCGAGGGACGGACAGGCACACACACACCGCAAGTGGGGAACACGCACGCACACGGTGAGGGGGACACGCACACAGCGAGGGAGGGACGCACACACACAGAGCGAGGGAGGGACACACACACACACACACACACACACCGCAAGTGGGGGACACGCATACACTGCAAGGGAGGGACACACACACACAGCGAGAGAGGGACACACACACAGCGAGGGAGGGACACACACGCACTGCGAGGGAGGGACACGCACGCATACAGTGAGGGAGGGACACGAACGCACACACTGAGGGAGGGACACACACACAGCGAGGGAGGGACGCGCACACACACAGCGAGGGAGGGACACGCGCACACACACACACACACACACAGCGAGGGAGGGACACGCACACCCACTGCAAGGGAAGGACACGCACACCCACAGCGAGGGAGGGACAAGCACACACACAGTGAGGAAGGAACACGCACACATACAGCGAGAGAGAGACACACACACACACACACACACACACACAGCGAGGGAGGGAAACACACACAGCAAGGGAAGGACACGCTCACATACAGCGAGGGAGGGACACACATGCACACAGCGAGGGAGGGACACACACACACACACAGTGAGGGTGGGACACACACAGTGAGGGGGACACGAAAACAGCGAGGGAGGGACATACACACACAGCGAGGGAGGGACACACACACAGCGAGGGTGGGACACACACAGCGAGGGAGGGACACGCACGCACACAGTGCAAGACACACACACACAGCGAGGGAGGGACACGCACACAGCGAGGGAGGGACACACACACACAGCGAGGGAGGGACACACACACACAGCGAGGGAGGGACACACACACACAGCGAGGGAGGGACACACACACAGCGAGGGAGGGACACGCACACACACAGCGAGGGAGGGACACACACACACACAGCGAGGGAGGGACACACACACAGCGAGGGAGGGACACACACACACACAGCGAGGGAGGGACACACACACAGCGAGGGAGGGACACACACACACACAGCGAGGGAGGGACACACACACAGCGAGGGAGGAACACACACACAGCGAGGGAGGGACATACACACACACAGCGAGGGAGGGACACACACACACACACACACACACACAGCGAGGGAGGGACACACGCACACACAGCGAGGGAGGGACACACACACACAGCGAGGGAGGGACACACACACACAGCGAGGGAGGGACACGCACACACACAGCGAGGGAGGGACACGCACACACACAGCGAGGGAGGGACACGCACACACAGCGAGGGAGGGACACGCACACACAGCGAGGGAGGGACACACACAAACACACGAGGAGGGACACACACAAACACACGAGGAGGGACACGCACACACAGTGAGGGAGGGACGCACACACACAGCGAGGGAGGAAAGCGCACACACAGCGAGGGAGGGACACGCACACGCACAGCGAGGGAGGGACACGCACACACACAGCGAGGGAGGGGCACACAGACAGCGAGGGACGGACACACACACAGACGAGGGAGGGACACACACACGAGGGAGGGAGGGACACACACACACAGAAGGGGAGGGGCACGTGCACACAGCGAGGGAGGGACACACACACACAGCGAGGGAGGAGGACACACACACACACCACAAGTGGGGGACACGCGCACACTGCGAGGGAGGGACACGCTCACACACAGCAAGGGAGGGACACACACGCACTGCGAGGGAGGGACACGCACGCATACAGTGAGGGAGGGACACACACACAGCGAGGGAGGGACACACACACAGCGAGGGAGGGACGCGCACACACACAGTGAGGGAGGGACACGCACCACGCACACACACACACATGCACACAGAGCAAGGGAGGGACACAGACACCCACTGCAAGGGAAGGACACGCACACCCACAGCGAGGGAGGGACAAGCACACACACAGTGAGGAAGGAACACGCACACATACAGCGAGAGAGAGACACACACACACACAGCGAGAGGGGGACACACACAGTGAGGGGGACACGCACACAGCGAGGGAGGGAAACACACAAAGCGAGGGAGGGACACACACACAGCAAGGGAGGGACACACACACAGCAAGGGAAGGACACGCTCATATCCAGCGAGGGAGGGACACACATGCACACAGTGAGGGGGACACACACACAGCGAGGGAGGGACACACACACACAGTGAGGGAGGGACACACACAGTGAGGGGGACACGAACACAGCGAGGGAGGGACACACACACAGCGAGGGGGACACGAACACAGCGAGGGAGGGACACACACGCACACAGTGAGGGGGACATGCACACAGCGAGGGAGGGACACACACACACAGCGAGGAAGGGACACACACAAACAGAGAGGGAGAGACACACACAAACAGTGAGGGAGGGACGCGCCAACACAGTGAGGGAGGGACGCGCACACACACCGAGGGAGGGACGCGCACACACACCGAGGGAGGGACGCGCACACACAGCGAGGGAGGGACGCGCACACACAGCGAGGGAGGGACGCGCACACACAGCGAGGGAGGGACGCGCACACACAGCGAGGGAGGGACGCGCACACACAGCGAGGGACGGACGCGCACACACAGCGAGGGAGGGACGCACACACACAGCGAGGGAGGGACGCACACACACAGTGATGGACACACACACACACAGCGAGGGAGGGACACACACACACAGTGAGGGAGGGACGCGCCAACACAGTGAGGGAGGGACGCGCACACACACCGAGGGAGGGACGCGCACACACACCGAGGGAGGGACGCGCACACACACAGCGAGGGAGGGACGCGCACACACAGCGAGGGAGGGACGCGCACACACAGCGAGGGAGGGACGCGCACACACAGCAAGGGAGGGACGCGCACACACAGTGATGGGGACACACACACACAGCGAGGGAGGGACACACACACACAGTGAGGGGGACACACACACAGCGAGGGAGTGACACACACACACAGCGAGGGAGGGACACACACACACAGTGATGAGGACACACACACAGCGAGGGAGGGACACACACATACAGTGAGGGGGACACACACACAGCGAGGGAGTGACACACACACACAGCGAGGGAGGGACACGCACACACAGCGAGGGAGGGACACACACACACAGCGAGGGAGGGACACACACAAACACACGAGGAGGGACACACACAAACACACGAGGAGGGACACGCACACACAGTGAGGGAGGGACGCGCACACACACCGAGGGAGGGACGCGCACACACACCGAGGGAGGGACGCGCACACACACCGAGGGAGGGACGCGCACACACAGCGAGGGAGGGACGCGCACACACAGCGAGGGACGGACGCGCACACACAGCGAGGGAGGGACGCACACACACAGCGAGGGAGGGACGCACACACACACACAGCGAGGGAGGGACACACACACACAGTGAGGGAGGGACGCGCCAACACAGTGAGGGAGGGACGCGCACACACACCGAGGGAGGGACGCGCACACACACCGAGGGAGGGACGCGCACACACACAGCGAGGGAGGGACGCGCACACACAGCGAGGGAGGGACGCGCACACACAGCGAGGGAGGGACGCGCACACACAGCAAGGGAGGGACGCACACACACAGTGATGGGGACACACACACACAGCGAGGGAGGGACACACACACACAGTGAGGGGGACACACACACAGCGAGGGAGTGACACACACACACAGCGAGGGAGGGACACACACACACAGTGATGAGGACACACACACAGCGAGGGAGGGACACACACATACAGTGATGGGGATACACCCACACAGCAAGGGAGTGAAACACACACACAGTGAGGGAGGGACATGCACGCACACCACGAGGGAGGGACACACACACACGCACACACACACACACACACACAGCGAGGGAGGGACGCGCACACACAAGGCGAGGGATGGACACGCGCGCGCACACACACACACACACACACACACACATATTCACACACACACACACACACAGCGAGGGAGGTACACGCACACACAACCAGGGAGGGACACGCGCACACAGTGAGGGAGGGACACACACACACAGCGAGGGAGGGACACGCGCACACAAGGCGAGGGACGGACACGTGCACACAAGGCGAGGGACGGACACGCACGCACACACACACACACACACACAGCGAGGGAGGTACACGCGCACACAGCGAGTGAGGAACATGCACACACAGCACGGGAGGGATACGCTCACACACAGTGAGGGAGGAACACGCACAGACAGTGAGGGAGGGACACGCACACACTGCAAGAGTGAGAGACATAGAGACATGCACTCACACAGCGAGGTAGGGACACGCATACTGCGAATGAGGGAGGGATACCCACACAGCGAGGGAGGGGCACGCACACACAGCGAGGGAGGGACACACACACACACACAGCGAGGGAGTGACACATACACACACACACACACACACACACACACACACACACACAGTGAGGGACATGCACACACAAAGAGGGAGGGACACGCACACACACAGCGAGGGAGGGACACACACACACACACAGTGAAGGGGACACACACACAGCAAGGGATGGACACACACACACACAGCAAGGGATGGACACACACACACACAGCAAGGGATGGGCACACACACACACAGCAAGGGAGGGATCACACTTACACACAGTGAGGGAAGGACATGCACACACACAGCGAGGGAGGGACACACACACACAGCAAGGGAGGGACACACACACACAGCGAGGGAGGGACACACACACACAGCGAGGGAGGGACACGCACACACACAGCGAGGGAGGGACACACACACACACAGCGAGGGAGGGACACACACACAGCGAGGGAGGGACACACACACACACAGCGAGGGAGGGACACACACACACACACACACACACACAGCGAGGGAGGGACACACACACACAGCGAGGGAGGGACACGCACACACACAGCGAGGGAGGGACACGCACACACACAGCGAGGGAGGGACACGCACACACAGCGAGGGAGGGACACGCACACACAGCGAGGGAGGGACACACACAAACACACGAGGAGGGACACACACAAACACACGAGGAGGGACACGCACACACAGTGAGGGAGGGACGCACACACACAGCGAGGGAGGAAAGCGCACACACAGCGAGGGAGGGACACGCACACGCACAGCGAGGGAGGGACACGCACACACACAGCGAGGGAGGGGCACACAGACAGCGAGGGACGGACACACACACAGACGAGGGAGGGACACACACACGAGGGAGGGACGCACACACGAGGGAGGGAGGGACACACACACACAGAAGGGGAGGGGCACGTGCACACAGCGAGGGAGGGACACACACACACAGCGAGGGAGGAGGACACACACACACACCACAAGTGGGGGACACGCGCACACTGCAAGGGAGGGACACGCATGCACAGCGAGGGAGCGACACGCTCACACACAGCAAGGGAGGGACACACACGCACTGCGAGGGAGGGACACGCACGCATACAGTGAGGGAGGGACACACACACAGCGAGGGAGGGACACACACACAGCGAGGGAGGGACGCGCACACACACAGTGAGGGAGGGACACGCACCACGCACACACACACACATGCACACAGAGCAAGGGAGGGACACAGACACCCACTGCAAGGGAAGGACACGCACACCCACAGCGAGGGAGGGACAAGCACACACACAGTGAGGAAGGAACACGCACACATACAGCGAGAGAGAGACACACACACACACAGCGAGAGGGGGACACACACAGTGAGGGGGACACGCACACAGCGAGGGAGGGAAACACACAAAGCGAGGGAGGGACACACACACAGCAAGGGAGGGACACACACACAGCAAGGGAAGGACACGCTCATATCCAGCGAGGGAGGGACACACATGCACACAGTGAGGGGGACACACACACAGCGAGGGAGGGACACACACACACAGTGAGGGAGGGACACACACAGTGAGGGGGACACGAACACAGCGAGGGAGGGACACACACACAGCGAGGGGGACACGAACACAGCGAGGGAGGGACACACACGCACACAGTGAGGGGGACATGCACACAGCGAGGGAGGGACACACACACACAGCGAGGGAGGGACACACACAAACAGAGAGGGAGAGACACACACAAACAGTGAGGGAGGGACGCGCCAACACAGTGAGGGAGGGACGCGCACACACACCGAGGGAGGGACGCGCACACACACCGAGGGAGGGACGCGCACACACAGCGAGGGAGGGACGCGCACACACAGCGAGGGAGGGACGTGCACACACAGCGAGGGAGGGACGCGCACACACAGCGAGGGAGGGACGCGCACACACAGCGAGGGATGGACGCGCACACACAGCGAGGGAGGGACGCACACACACAGCGAGGGAGGGACGCACACACACAGTGATGGACACACACACACACAGCGAGGGAGGGACACACACACACAGTGAGGGAGGGACGCGCCAACACAGTGAGGGAGGGACGCGCACACACACCGAGGGAGGGACGCGCACACACACCGAGGGAGGGACGCGCACACACACAGCGAGGGAGGGACGCGCACACACAGCGAGGGAGGGACGCGCACACACAGCGAGGGAGGGACGCGCACACACAGCAAGGGAGGGACGCACACACACAGTGATGGGGACACACACACACAGCGAGGGAGGGACACACACACACAGTGAGGGGGACACACACACAGCGAGGGAGTGACACACACACACAGCGAGGGAGGGACACACACACACAGTGATGAGGACACACACACAGCGAGGGAGGGACACACACATACAGTGATGGGGATACACCCACACAGCAAGGGAGTGAAACACACACACAGTGAGGGAGGGACATGCACGCACACCACGAGGGAGGGACACACACACACACACACACACGCACACACACACACACACACAGCGAGGGAGGGACGCGCACACACAAGGCGAGGGATGGACACGCGCGCACACACACACACACACACACACATATTCACACACACACACACACACAGCGAGGGAGGTACACGCACACACAACCAGGGAGGGACACGCGCACACAGTGAGGGAGGGACACACACACACAGCGAGGGAGGGACACGCGCACACAAGGCGAGGGACGGACACGTGCACACAAGGCGAGGGACGGACACGCACACACACACACACACACACAGCGAGGGAGGTACACGCGCACACAGCGAGTGAGGAACATGCACACACAGCACGGGAGGGATACGCTCACACACAGTGAGGGAGGAACACGCACAGACAGTGAGGGAGGGACACGCACACACTGCAAGAGTGAGAGACATAGAGACATGCACTCACACAGCGAGGTAGGGACACGCATACGGCGAGGGAGGGAGGGATACCCACACAGCGAGGGAGGGGCACGCACACACAGCGAGGGAGGGACACACACACACACACAGCGAGGGAGTGACACATACACACACACACACACACACACACACACACACACACAGTGAGGGACATGCACACACAAAGAGGGAGGGACACGCACACACACAGCGAGGGAGGGACACACACACACACACAGTGAAGGGGACACACACACAGCAAGGGATGGACACACACACACACAGCAAGGGATGGACACACACACACACAGCAAGGGATGGGCACACACACACACAGCAAGGGAGGGATCACACTTACACACAGCGAGGGAAGGACATGCACACACACAGCGAGGGAGGGACACACACACACAGCAAGGGAGGGACACACACACACAGCAAGGGAGGAATCACACTCACACACAGCGAGGGAAGGACACACACAGCGAGGGAGGGACACACACAGCGAGGGAGGGACACGCACGCACACACACAGTCAGGGAGGGACACACACACAGCGAGGGAGGGATACACACACACAACGATGAGTGACACGCACACACAGCGAGGGAGGGACACGCGCACACAGCGAGGAAGGAATCACACTCACACACAGCGAGGGAAGTACACGCACACACAGTGAGGGAGGGACTCCCACAGCGAGGGAGGGACACACATACAAACAGCCAGGGAGGGACACACACACACACAGCGAGGGAGGGACACGCGCACACAGCGAGTGAAGGACACACGCACATAGCAAGGGAGGGATACGCTCACACACAGTGAGGGAGGAACACGCACACACTGTAGAGTGAGAGACATGCACTCCCACAGCGAGGGAGGGACACGCTCACAAACACAGAGCGATGGAGGGACACTCACATACACAGCGAGGGACGGACAGGCACACACACACCGAGGGGGACACGCACACAGCGAGGGAGGGACGCGCACACACAAAGCGAGGGATGGAGAGGCACACACACAGCGAGGGAGGGACACACACACACACACACACCGAGGGAGGGACACGCACAAACACCACAAGTGGGGGACACGCATACACTGCAAGGGAGGAAAACACACGCACTGAGAGGGAGGGACACACACACACAGCGAGGGAGGGACACGCACGCATACAGCGAGGGAGGGACACACACGCACTGCAAGGGAGGGACACGCACGCATACAATGAGGGAGGGACATGCACACACACAGCGAGGGAGGGACACACACACAGCGAGGGAGGGACGCGCACACACACAGCGAGGGAGGGACACGCAGACACACACACATACACACACACACCCACAGTAAGGGAGGGACAAGCACACACACAGTGAGGAAGGAACACGCACACATACAGCGAGAGAGAGAGACACACACACACACAGCGAGAGGGGGACACACACAGTGAGGGGGACACACAAAGCGAGGGAGGGACACACACACAGCAAGGGAAGGACACGCTCATATACAGCGAGGGAGGGACACACATGCACACAGTGAGGGGGACATGCACACAGCGAGAGAGGGACACACACACACACAGTGAGGGAGGGACACACACAGTGAGGGGGACATGCACACAGCGAGGGAGGGACATACACACAGCGAGGGAGGGACACACACACAGCGAGGGAGGGACACACACACACACAGTGAGGGAGGGACACACACAGTGAGGGGGACATGCACACAGCGAGGGAGGGACATACACACAGCGAGGGAGGGACACACACACACAGCGAGGGAGGGACACACACACACAGCGAGGGAGGGACACACACACACAGCGAGGGAGGGACACACACACACAACGAGGGAGGGACACACACACAGCGAGGGAGGGACACACACACACAGCGAGGGAGGGACACACACACACAGCGAGGGAGGGACACACACACACAGCGAGGGAGGGACACGCACACACAGTGAGGGAGGGACGCGCACACACAGCGAGGGAGGGACACGCACACAGCGAGCGAGGGACACGCACACACACAGCGAGGGAGGGACACGCACACACACAGCGAGGGAGGGACGCGCACACACAGTGAGGGAGGGACGCGCACACACAGCGAGGGAGGGACACGCACACAGCGAGCGAGGGACACGCACACACACAGCGAGGGAGGGGCACACAGACAGACGAGGGAGGGACACACACACACACACAGCGAGGGAGGGACACACACACTCACACAGCGAGGGAGGGGGACACACACACAGCGAGGCAGGGACACGTGCACACAGCGAGGGGGACACACACACAGCGAGGGAGGTACACACACACGTGGGAGGGAGGGACACGCACACACAGCGAGGGAGGGACACGCTCACACACAGCGAGGGAGCGACACGCTCACACACAGCGAGGGAGGGACACGCACACACAGCGAGCGAGGGATACGCTCACACACAGTGAGGGAGGGACACGCACACACTACAAGAGTGAGAGACATAGAAACATGCACTCACACAGCGAGGTAGGGACATGCACACTGCGAGGGAGGGAGGGATACCCACACAGCGAGGGAGGGACACACACACACAGCGAGGGAGGGACACACACACACACACACACACACTGCGAGGGAGAGACACACACACACACAAACAGCGAGGGAGGGGGACACACACACACAGCGATGGAGGGGGACACACACACACAGCGACGGAGGGACACACACACACACACACACCCTCGAGGGAGCGACTCGCACACACACACAGCGAGGGACACACACACACACACACACACACACACACACACACACACACACACAGCGAGGGAGGGACACACACAGCGAGGGAGGGACACACGACACACACACACAGCGAAGGAGGGACACATACACACACAGCGAGGGAGGGACACATACACACACACAGCGAGGGAGGGACACACACACACACAGACACAGCGAGGGAGGGACACACACACACACGAGGGAGGGACACACACACAGCGAGGGAAGGACACACACACACAGTGAGGGAGGGACACATACACACACAGCGAGGGAGGGACACATACACACACACAGCGAGGGAGGGACACACACACAGCGAGGGAGGGACACACACACACACAGACACAGCGAGGGAGGGACACACACACACACAAGGGAGGGACACACACACAGCGAGGGAAGGACACACACACACAGTGAGGGAGGGACACATACACACACAGTGAGGGGGACACGCACATACTGCAAGAGTGAGAGACATGCTCACACACAGCGAGGGACACACACACACACAGCGAGGGAGGGACACACACACACACACAGCGAGGGAGGGACACACACAGCGAGGGATGGACACACAGCGAAGGAGGGACACACGACACACACACACAGCGAAGGAGGGACACATACACACACACAGCGAGGGAGGGACACACACACACAGCGAGGGAGGGACACACACACACAGTGAGGGAGGGACACACACACACAGAGTGAGGGGGACACGCACATACTGCAAGAGTGAGAGACATGCTCACACACAGCGAGGGAGGGACGGACACACACACACACACACACACACACACACACACACACACACACACAGCGAGGGAGGGACACACACAGCGAAGGAGGGACACACGACACACACACACAGCGAAGGAGGGACACACACACACACAGCGAGGGAGGGACACACACACACACACAGACACAGCGAGGGAGGGACACACACACACACGAGGGAGGGACACACACACACAGTGAGGGAGGGACACATACACACACACAGCGAGGGAGGGACACATACACACACACAGCCACAGCGAGGGAAGGACACACACACACAGTGAGGGAGGGACACACACACACAGTGAGGGAGGGACACATACACACACACAGCGAGGGAGGGACACACACACACACAGACACAGCGAGGGAGGGACACACACACACACGAGGGAGGGACACACACACACAGCGAGGGAAGGACACACACACAGTGAGGGAGGGACACACACACACACGAGGGAGGGACACACACACAGCGAGGGAAGGACACACACACACAGCGAGGGAGGGACACACACCCACACAGCGAGGGAGGGACACACACACACAGCGAATGAGGGACAGACACACACACAGTGAGGGGGACACGCCCACAGCAAGGGAGGGACACGCACACACAGTGAGGGAGGGACACACACACACACACACACACACACACACACACACACACACACAGCATGGAACAGGGACACACACACACAGAGCGAGGGAGGGACAGACACACACACACACAGCAAGTGGTGGACATGCACACACACTTACAGCGAGGGAGGGACACGGACATGCACACAGACACCGCGAGGGAGGGACACACACACACACACACACACACACACAGTGAGGGAGGGACACACACACACACACACACACACAGTGAGGGAGGGACACACATACACACACACACACACACACACACAGCGAGGGAAGGACACGCACACACACAGTGAGGGAATTACACACACACACACACACAGCGAGGGAGGGACACACACACAGTGAGAGAGGGGCACGCACACACACAGCGAGGTAGGGACACACACACACACACACAGCGAGGGAGGGACACGCACACACACACACACACACACACACACACACACACAGCGAGGGAGGGACACACACACAGTGAGAGAGGGGCACGCACACACACAGCGAGGGAGGGATACACACACAGAGTGAGGGGGACACGCACACACTGAAAGAGTGAGAGACATGCTCACACACAATGAGGGAGGGACGCACACACAGCGAGGGAGGGACACGCACACATACACACAGCGAGGGAGGGACACACACACATACCGAGAGAGGGAGACACACACATACACACAGCGAGGGAGGGACACACACATATGCACAGCGAGGGAGGGACACACACAGCGAGGGTGGGAGGGACACACACAACGAGGGAGGGACACGCAGACACAGCAGTGAGGGGCATGCACACACAGTGACAGAGGGGGACACACACACACAGTGACGGAGGGACACACACGCACACAGTGAGGGGGACACACCCACAGCGAGGGAGGGGCACACGCTGACAGTGAGGGAGCGACACGCTCACACACAGTGAGTGACGGACACGTTCATACACAGCGGGGGGACACGGACACAGCGAGGGAGGGACACACACACACTGTGAGGGAGGGACACACACACAGCGAGGGAGGGACACACACACACACACATTGAGGGGGGCACTCACACAGTGAGGGAGGGACACACACACATACACAGCGAGGTAGGGACAGGCACACTGCGAGGGAGGGAGGGATACCCACACAGCGAGTGAGGGGCACGCACAAACAGCAAGGGAGGGGCACGCACACACAGCGAGGGAGGGACACACTCACACAGTGATGGGGACACACTCACACAGTGATGGGGACACATTCACACAGTGATGGGGACACACACACACAACGAGGGAGGGACACACACACACAGCGAGGGAGGGACACACACACAGCGAGGGGGACACACACACACAGCGAGGGAGGGACACACTCACACAGCGAGGGAGGAACACACACGCAGACAGTGAGGGGGACACGCCCACAGCGAGGGAGGGACACACAGTGAGGGAGGGACACATACATACACACACACACACAGCGAGGGAGGGACACACATACACGAGGGAGGGACACACACACACAGCGAGGGAGGGACACACACACACGAGGGAGGGACACACACACACAACGAGGGAGGGACACACACACAGCGAGGGAGGGACACACACACACAGAGTGAGGGGGACACGCGCATACTGCAAGAGTGAGAGACATGCTCACACACAGCGAGGGGGACACACACACACACACAGCGAGGTAGGGACACACAATCAGCGAAGGAGGGACACACACACAACGAAGGAGGGACACACACACACAACGAAGGAGGGACACACACACATACACACAGCGAGGGAGGGACACACACACACACACACTCACAGCGAGGGAGGGACACACACGCACACACAGTGAGGGACGGACACACACAAAACGAAGGAGGGACACACACACACAGTGAGGGACGGACACACACACACATACACACAGCGAGGGAGGGACACACACACACACACTCACAGCGAGGGAGGGACACACACACACACACACAGCGAGGGAGGGGGACACACACACGAGGGAGGGACACACACACACAGTGAGGGAGGGACACATACATACAAAGCGAGGGAGGGACACACACACACAGAGTGAGGGAGGGACACATACGCAGCGAGGGAGGGACACACACACACACAGCGAGGGAGGGACACACACACAGCGAGGGAGGGACATACACACACACAGCGAGGGAGGGACACGCAGACACAGCGAGGGAGGGATATGCACACAGTGAGGGACGCACACACAGCGAGGGAGGGACACACACACAGCGAGGGAGGGACACACACACAGCGAGGGAGGGACAGGCACACACAGCGAGGGAGGGACACACACACACAGAGTGAGGGAGGGACACATACGCAGCGAGGGAGGGACACACACACACACACAGCGAGGGGGGGACACACACACAGCGAGGGAGGGACATACACACACACAGCGAGGGAGGGACACACACACACACACACACACACAGTAAGGGGGGGACACACACAGCGAAGGAGGGACAGGCACACACGCAGCGAGGGAGGGACACACACAGAGTGGGGGGGCACGCACACACTGAAAGAGTGAGAGACATGCTCACACACAGTGAGGGAGGGACACACACAGCGAGGGAGGGACACACACACAGCGAGGGAATGACACTCACACAGTGAGGGAGGGACACACACACACACTCACAGCGAGGGAGGGACACACGCACACATACACACAGCGAAGGAGGGACACACGCACACATACACAGCGAGGGAGGGACACGCTCACACACAGTGAGTGACGGACACGTACATACACAGCGGGGGGGACACGCACACAGCGATGGAGGGACACACACACACACATACAGCGAGGGGGAGAAGCACACAGCGAGGGAGGGACACACACACACACACACACACACACACACACACAGACCGAGGGAGGGACACACACACACAGCAAGTGGTGGACATGCACACACACACCACGAGGGAGGGACACACACACACACACACCACGAGGGAGGGACACACACACACACACCATGAGGGAGGGTCACACACACACACACCACGAGGGAGGGACACACACACATACAGCGAGGGAGGGACACACACACACACACACCACGAGGGAGGGACACACACACACACACACACACACACACTCAGCGAGGGAGGGACACGCACACACACAGACAGTGATGGGGACACACACACAGCGAGGAGGGACACACACACACACAGCGAGGGAGGGACACACACACACACACACACACACACACTCAGCGAGGGAGGGACACGCACACACACACACAGTGAGGGGGACACACACACAGCGAGGGAGGGACACACACACATACAGCGAGGGAGGGACACACACACACAGCGAGGGAGGGACACACACAACGAGGGAGGGACACACACACACACACACACAGCGAGGGAGGGCCACACACACAGCGAGGGAGGGACACACACACATACAGCGAGGGAGACACACACATACACACTCAGCGAGGGAGGGACACACACACACACAAACACACACAGCGAGGGAGGGACACACACACACACACACACACACACCGAGGGAGGGACACACACACACAGCGAGGGAGGGACACACACACACACACACACACACACACACACAGCGAGGGAGGGCCACACACACAGCGAGGGAGGGACACACACACATACAGCGAGGGAGACACACACATACACACTCAGCGAGGGAGGGACACGCACACACACAGTGAGGGGAAACACACACAGCGAGGGTGGCAGACACACACACACACAGCGAGGGAGGGACACACACACACACAAACACACACAGCGAGGGAGGGACACACACACACAAAACGAGGGGAGACACGCACACACTGCGAGGGAGGGACATACACACACAGCAAGGGAGGGGCGCACACAGCGAGGGAGGGACAGACACACAGCGAGGGAGGGACAGACACACACACACACAAAACGAGGAGAGACACGCACACACAGCGAGGGAGGGCACGCACACACTGTGCGATGCACACACAGCGAGGGAGGGGCACACACACACTGCGAGGGAGGGAGGGATACCCACACAGCGAGTGAGGGGCACACACACACAGCAAGGGAGGGGCACGCACACACAGCAAGGGAGGGGCACACACACACAGCAAGGGAGGGACACACACACACACAGCGAGTAAAGGACACGTTCATACACAGTGAGGGTGGGACATGCACGCACACAGCGAGGGAGGGACACACTCACACAGTGATGGGGACACACACACACAGCGAGGGAGGGACACACACACACACACAGTGATGGGGGGACACACACACAGCGAGGGAGGGACACACACACACAGTGAGGGACACACACACACACAGCGAGGGAGGGACACACACACACACACAGCGAGGGAGGAACACACACACACACACACACAGTGATGGGGACACACACACACAGCGAGGGAGGGACACACACACACACAGCGAGGGAGGAACACACACACACACACACAGCGAGGGAGGGACACACACACACAGTGAGGGGGACACACATACACAGCGAGGGAGGGACACACACACACGAGGGAGGGACACACACGCACACACAGTGAGGGAGGGACACACACACACACACAGTGAGGGAGGGACACACACACACACAGCGAGGTAGGGACACACAATCAGCGAAGGAGGGACACACACACACAGCGAGGGACGGACACGCACACATACACACAGCGAGGGAGGGACACACGCACACAGTGAGGGAGGGACACACACACACAGCGAGGGACGGACACGCACACACACAGCGAGGGACGGACACGCACACATACACACAGCGAGGGAGGGACACACACGCACACACAGCGAGGGAGACACACACACACACACACACACCCACACACACACACAGCGAGGGAGGGACAAACACACACACCGAGGGAGGGACACACACACACACACACACAGCGAGGGAGGGACACACACACACACACACACACACAGCGAGGGAGGGACACACACACACACACACAGCGAGGGAGGGACACACACACACACAAAACGAGGAGAGACACGCACACACAGCGAGGGAGGGACACTCACAGCGAGGGAGGGACACACACAGAGTGAGGGGGACACGCACACACTGCAAGAGTGAGAGGCATGCTCACACACAGTGAGGGAGGGACACGCACACAGCAGGGGAGGGACAGAAAGACAGACAGACACACACACACACACACACACAAACAGCGAGGGAGGGACACGCACACACACAGCGAGGGAGGGGCACACACAGTGAGAGAGGGACATGCACACACGCAGCGAGGGAGGGACACACACAGAGTGGGGGGCACGCACACACTAAAAGAGTGAGAGACATGCTCACACGCAGCGAGGGAGGGAGGGACACACACAGCGAGGGCGGGAGGGACACACAGCGAGGGAGGGACACGCACACACAGCGAGGGAGGGACATGCACACAGTGAGGGACACACACACAGCGAGGGAGGGACAGGCACACACAGCGAGGGAGGGACACACACACACACACACAGTGAGGGAGGGACACATACGCAGCGAGGGAGGGACACACACACAGCGAGGGAGGGACATACACACACACAGCGAGGGAGGGACACGCAGACACAGCGAGGGAGGGACATGCACACAGTGAGGGACGCACACACAGCGAGGGAGGGACACACACACAGCGAGGGAGGGACAGGCACACACAGCGAGGGAGGGACACACACACACACAGTGAGGGAGGGACACATACGCAGCGAGGGAGGGACACACACACACACAGCGAGGGAGGGACACACACACAGCGAGGGAGGGACATACACACACACAGCGAGGGAGGCACACACACACACACACACACACACACACACACACACACACACACACACACAGTAAGGGGGACACACACACAGCGAGGGAGGGACAGGCACACACGCAGCGAGGGAGGGACACACACGGACACACAGTGAGGGAGGGACACACACACACACACAGCGAGGTAGGGACACACAATCAGCGAAGGAGGGACACACACACACAGCGAGGGACGGACACGCACACATACACACAGCGAGGGAGGGACACACGCACACACAGTGAGGGAGGGACACACACACACAGCGAGGGACGGACACGCACACATACACACAGCGAGGGAGGGACACACACACACACAGCGAGGGAGACACACACACACACACACACACACACACACACCCACACACACACACAGCGAGGGAGGGACAAACACACACACCGAGGGAGGGACACACACACACACACACACAGCGAGGGAGGGACACACACACACACACACACACACACACACACAGCGAGGGAGGGACAGGCACACACGCAGCGAGGGAGGGACACACACGCACACACAGTGAGGGAGGGACACACACACACACACAGCGAGGTAGGGACACACAATCAGCGAAGGAGGGACACACACACACAGCGAGGGACGGACACGCACACATACACACAGCGAGGGAGGGACACACGCACACACAGTGAGGGAGGGACACACACACACAGCGAGGGACGGACACGCACACATACACACAGCGAGGGAGGGACACACACACACACAGCGAGGGAGACACACACACACACACCCACACACACACACAGCGAGGGAGGGACAAACACACACACCGAGGGAGGGACACACACACACACACACACAGCGAGGGAGGGACACACACACACACACACACACACAGCGAGGGAGGGACACACACACACACACACACAGCGAGGGAGGGACACACACACACACAAAACGAGGAGAGACACGCACACACAGCGAGGGAGGGACACACACACACACACACACACACACACACACACACACACACACACACACACACACACACAGTAAGGGGGACACACACACAGCGAGGGAGGGACAGGCACACACGCAGCGAGGGAGGGACACACACAGAGTGGGGGGGCACGCACACACTGAAAGAGTGAGAGACATGCTCACACACAGTGAGGGAGGGACACACACAGCGAGGGAGGGACACACACACAGCGAGGGAGGGACAAACACAGTGAGGGAGGGACACACACACACACTCACAGCAAGGGAGGGACACACGCACACATACACACAGCGAGGGAGGGACACACGCACACATACACAGCGAGGGAGGGACACGCTCACACACAGTGAGTGACGGACACGTACATACACAGCGGGGGGACACGCACACAGCGATGGAGGGACACACACACACACATACAGCGAGGGGGAGAAGCACACAGCGAGGGAGGGACACACACACACACACACGCGCACACACACACACACACACACACACACACACACACACACACACACACAGAGCGAGGGAGGGACACACACACACAGCAAGTGGTGGACATGCACACACACACCACGAGGGAGGGACACACACACACACACACCACGAGGGAGGGACACACACACACACACCATGAGGGAGGGACACACACACACACACCACGAGGGAGGGACACACACACATACAGCGAGGGAGGGACACACACACACACACCACGAGGGAGGGGGACACACACATACAGCGAGGGAGGGACACACACACACACACCACGAGGGAGGGACACACACACACTCAGCGAGGGAGGGACACGCACACACACAGTGATGGGGACACACACACAGCGAGGAGGGACACACACACACACAGCGAGGGAGGGACACACACACACACAGCGAGGGAGGGACACACACACACACTCAGCGAGGGAGGGACACGCACACACACACACAGTGAGAGGGACACACACACAGCGAGGGAGGGACACACACACATACAGCGAGGGAGGGACACACACACACAGCGAGGGAGGGACACACACACACAGCGAGGGAGGGACACACACAACGAGGGAGGGACACACACACACACACACACACACACACACACACACACACCACACACACAGTGAGGGGGACACACACACAGCGAGGGAGGGACACACACACATACAGCGAGGGAGGGACACACACACACAGCGAGGGAGGGACACACACACACACACACACACACACACACACATACACACAGCGAGGGAGGGCCACACACACAGCGAGGGAGGGACACACACACACAGCGAGGGAGGGACACACACACATAGCGAGGGAGGGACACACACAGCGAGGGAGGGACACACACACACACACACACACACACACACACCGAGGGAGGGACACACACACAGCGAGGGAGGGACACACACACACAGCGAGGGAGGGACACACACACACAAAACGAGGGGAGACACGCACACACCGCGAGGGAGGGACATACACACACAGCAAGGGAGGGGCACACACAGCGAGGGAGGGACACATACGCACACAGCGAGGGAGGGACAGACACACAGCGAGGGAGGGACAGACACACACACACACAAAACGAGGAGAGACATGCACACACAGCGAGGGAGGGCACGCACACACTGTGCGATGCACACACAGCGAGGGAGGGGCACACACGGTGAGGGAGGGACACACACACACACACACACATACACACACACACAACGAGGGAGGGCCACACACACAGCGAGGGAGGGACACACACACACTCACAGCGAGGGAGGGACACACACACACTCACAGCGAGGGAGGGACACACACACATACACACAGCGAGGAAGGGACACACATGCACACACAGTGAGGGAGGGATACACACACAGCGAGGAAGGGACACAAGCACACACAGCGAGGGAGGGACACACACACACACACACACAGAGCGAGGGAGGGGCACACACACACAGCGAGGGAGGGACACACACACACAAAACGAGGGGAGACACGCACACACCGCGAGGGAGGGACATACACACACAGCAAGGGAGGGGCACACACAGCGAGGGAGGGACACATACGCACACAGCGAGGGAGGGACAGACACACAGCGAGGGAGGGACAGACACACACACACACAAAACGAGGAGAGACATGCACACACAGCGAGGGAGGGCACGCACACACTGTGCGATGCACACACAGCGAGGGAGGGGCACACACGGTGAGGGAGGGACACACACACACACACACACATACACACACACACAACGAGGGAGGGCCACACACACAGCGAGGGAGGGACACACACACACTCACAGCGAGGGAGGGACACACACACACTCACAGCGAGGGAGGGACACACACACATACACACAGCGAGGAAGGGACACACATGCACACACAGTGAGGGAGGGATACACACACAGCGAGGAAGGGACACAAGCACACACAGCGAGGGAGGGACACACACACACACACACACAGAGCGAGGGAGGGGCACACACAGTGAGAGATGGGCACGCACACACGCAGCGAGGGAGGGACACACACACACACACACACACAAAGCGAGGGAGGGACACACACACACAGAGTGAGGGGGACACGCGCATACTGCAAGAGTGAGAGACATGCTCACACACAGCGAGGGGGACACACACACAGCAGGGGAGGGACACACACACACACAGCGAGGGACGGACACACACACACACAGCGAGGGACGGACACACACACACAGAGCGAGGGACGGACACACACATACAGAGCGAGGGAGGGACACACACACACACTTTCAGCGAGGGAGGGACACGCACACACACACCGCGAGGGAGGGACACACACACACACACACACACACACAGAGCGAGGGAGGGTCTCACACACACACAGCGAGGGAGGGACTCACACACACACACACAGTGGGGAAGGGACACGCACACACATGGAGGAAGGGACACGCACATACAGCAAGTGGGGGACATGCGCACATACCGAGGGAGGGACTCGCACACATACAGCGAGGGAGGGACACGCACACACACAGCGAGGGAGGGACTCGCACACATACAGCGAGGGAGGGACACGCACACACACACAGCGAGGGAGGGGGACACACACACAGCGAGGGAGGGACACACACACACAGCGAGGGAGGGGGACACACACACAGCGAGGGAGGGGGACACACACACAGCGAGGGAGGGACACACACACACAGCGAGGGAGGGGGACACACACACAGCGAGGGAGGCAGACACACACACACAGCGAGGGGGACATACACACACACACACAGCGAGGGAGGGACACACACACACACAGCGAGGGAGGGACACACACACACACACAGCAAGGGAGGGGCACACACACATACAGACAGTAAGGGGGACACACACACAGCGAGGGAGGGACACGCACACACAGCGAGGGAGGGACACACACGCACACAGCGAGGGAGACACACGCACACACACAGCGAGGGAGACACACACACGCACACAGCGAGGGAGGGACACACACGCACACAGCGAGGGAGGGACACACACGCACACAGCGAGGGAGGGACACACACGCGCACACACACACACACACACACACACACACACACACAGAGAGAGCGAGGGAGGGACACACACACACACACACCACGAGGGAGGGACACACACACATACAGCGAGGGAGGGACACACACACACACACCACGAGGGAGGGACACACACACACACACACACGCACACACACACACTCAGCGAGGGAGGGACACGCACACACACACACACACACAGTGAGGGGGACACACACACATACAGCGAGGGAGGGACACACACACACAGCGAGGGAGGGACACACACACAGCGAGGGAGGGGGACACACACACACACACACACACACATACAGCGAGGGAGGGACACACACACATACAGCGAGGGAGGGACACACACACACACACACACACACACACACACACACACACACACACAGCGAGGGAGGGACACACACACATACAGCGAGGGAGGGACACACACACACACACACACACACACACACACACACTCAGCGAGGGAGGGACACGCACACACACACACAGTGAGGGGAAACACACACACAGCGAGGGAGGGACACACACACACAGCGAGGGAGGGACACACGCACACACAGCGAGGGAGGGACACACACACACACACACAGCGAGGGGACACACACACACACACAGCGAGGGAGACACACACACACACACACACAGCGAGGGAGGGACACACACACACACAGCGAGGGAGGGACACACACACACACACACAGCGAGGGAGGGTCACACACACAGTGAGAGAGGGGCACGCACACCCGCCGCGAGGGAGGGACACACACACAGAATGAGGGGGACACACACACACTGAAAGAGTGAGAGACAAGCTCACACACAGTGAGGGAGGAACACACACACAGCAAGGGAGGGACACACACGCCCACAGCGAGGGAGGGACACACACACAGCGAGGGAGGGACACACACACACAGCGAGGGAGGGACACACACACACAAAACGAGGGGAGACACGCACACACCGCGAGGGAGGGACATACACACACAGCAAGGGAGGGGCACACACAGCGAGGGAGGGACACATACGCACACAGCGAGGGAGGGACAGACACACAGCGAGGGAGGGACAGACACACACACACACAAAACGAGGAGAGACATGCACACACAGCGAGGGAGGGCACGCACACACTGTGCGATGCACACACAGCGAGGGAGGGGCACACACGGTGAGGGAGGGACACACACACACACACACACATACACACACACACAACGAGGGAGGGCCACACACACAGCGAGGGAGGGACACACACACACTCACAGCGAGGGAGGGACACACACACACACTCACAGCGAGGGAGGGACACACACACATACACACAGCGAGGAAGGGACACACATGCACACACAGTGAGGGAGGGATACACACACAGCGAGGAAGGGACACAAGCACACACAGCGAGGGAGGGACACACACACACACACACACAGAGCGAGGGAGGGGCACACACACACAGCGAGGGAGGGACACACACACACAAAACGAGGGGAGACACGCACACACCGCGAGGGAGGGACATACACACACAGCAAGGGAGGGGCACACACAGCGAGGGAGGGACACATACGCACACAGCGAGGGAGGGACAGACACACAGCGAGGGAGGGACAGACACACACACACACAAAACGAGGAGAGACATGCACACACAGCGAGGGAGGGCACGCACACACTGTGCGATGCACACACAGCGAGGGAGGGGCACACACGGTGAGGGAGGGACACACACACACACACACACATACACACACACACAACGAGGGAGGGCCACACACACAGCGAGGGAGGGACACACACACACTCACAGCGAGGGAGGGACACACACACACTCACAGCGAGGGAGGGACACACACACATACACACAGCGAGGAAGGGACACACATGCACACACAGTGAGGGAGGGATACACACACAGCGAGGAAGGGACACAAGCACACACAGCGAGGGAGGGACACACACACACACACACACAGAGCGAGGGAGGGGCACACACAGTGAGAGATGGGCACGCACACACGCAGCGAGGGAGGGACACACACACACACACACACACAAAGCGAGGGAGGGACACACACACACAGAGTGAGGGGGACACGCGCATACTGCAAGAGTGAGAGACATGCTCACACACAGCGAGGGGGACACACACACAGCAGGGGAGGGACACACACACACACAGCGAGGGACGGACACACACACACACAGCGAGGGACGGACACACACACACAGAGCGAGGGACGGACACACACATACAGAGCGAGGGAGGGACACACACACACACTTTCAGCGAGGGAGGGACACGCACACACACACCGCGAGGGAGGGACACACACACACACACACACACACACACACACAGAGCGAGGGAGGGTCTCACACACACACAGCGAGGGAGGGACTCACACACACACACACAGTGGGGAAGGGACACGCACACACATGGAGGAAGGGACACGCACATACAGCAAGTGGGGGACATGCGCACATACCGAGGGAGGGACTCGCACACATACAGCGAGGGAGGGACACGCACACACACAGCGAGGGAGGGACTCGCACACATACAGCGAGGGAGGGACACGCACACACACACAGCGAGGGAGGGGGACACACACACAGCGAGGGAGGGACACACACACACAGCGAGGGAGGGGGACACACACACAGCGAGGGAGGGGGACACACACACAGCGAGGGAGGGACACACACACACAGCGAGGGAGGGGGACACACACACAGCGAGGGAGGCAGACACACACACACAGCGAGGGGGACATACACACACACACACAGCGAGGGAGGGACACACACACACACAGCGAGGGAGGGACACACACACACACACAGCAAGGGAGGGGCACACACACATACAGACAGTAAGGGGGACACACACACAGCGAGGGAGGGACACGCACACACAGCGAGGGAGGGACACACACGCACACAGCGAGGGAGACACACGCACACACACAGCGAGGGAGACACACACACGCACACAGCGAGGGAGGGACACACACGCACACAGCGAGGGAGGGACACACACGCACACAGCGAGGGAGGGACACACACGCGCACACACACACACACACACACACACACACACACACAGAGAGAGCGAGGGAGGGACACACACACACACACACCACGAGGGAGGGACACACACACATACAGCGAGGGAGGGACACACACACACACACCACGAGGGAGGGACACACACACACACACACACGCACACACACACACTCAGCGAGGGAGGGACACGCACACACACACACACACACAGTGAGGGGGACACACACACATACAGCGAGGGAGGGACACACACACACAGCGAGGGAGGGACACACACACAGCGAGGGAGGGGGACACACACACACACACACACACACACAGCGAGGGAGGGACACACACACATACAGCGAGGGAGGGACACACACACACACACACACACACACACACACACACTCAGCGAGGGAGGGACACGCACACACACACACAGTGAGGGGAAACACACACACAGCGAGGGAGGGACACACACACACAGCGAGGGAGGGACACACGCACACACAGCGAGGGAGGGACACACACACACACACACAGCGAGGGGACACACACACACACACAGCGAGGGAGACACACACACACACACACACAGCGAGGGAGGGACACACACACACACAGCGAGGGAGGGACACACACACACACACACAGCGAGGGAGGGTCACACACACAGTGAGAGAGGGGCACGCACACCCGCCGCGAGGGAGGGACACACACACAGAATGAGGGGGACACACACACACTGAAAGAGTGAGAGACAAGCTCACACACAGTGAGGGAGGAACACACACACAGCAAGGGAGGGACACACACGCCCACAGCGAGGGAGGGACACACACGCCCACAGCGAGGGAGGGACACACACGCACACAGTGAGGGAGGGACACGCTCACAGACAGCGACGGAACGACACGCTCACACACAGTGAGTGACGGACACGTACATACACAGCGGGGGGACACGCACACAGCGAGGGAGGGACACACACACACACACACACACGAGGGAGGGACACACACATACACAGCGAGGGAGAGACACACACACACACAGAGTGAGGGGGTCACGCACATACTGCAAGAGTGAGAGACATGCTCAAACACAGCGAGGGGGACACACACACACAGCAAGGGAGGGACACACACACACACACACACACACACACACACACACACACAGCATGGAACGGGGACACACACACACAGAGCGAGGGAGGGGCAGACACACACACAGCAAGTGGTGGACATGCACACACACACACCACGAGGGAGGGACACACACACACACCGCGAGGGAGGGACACACACACACACCGCGAGGGAGGGACACACACACACACAGCGAGGGAGGGACACACACACACACACACACACAGCGAGGGAGGGACACACACACACAGCGAGGGAGGGACACACGCACACACAGCGAGGGAGGGACACACACACACACACACACACAGAGCGAGGGAGGGACACGCATACACTGAAAGAGTGAGAGACATGCTCACACACAATGTGGGAGGGACACACACACAGCGAGTGACGGACACATGCACACACCGAGGGAGGGACACACACACACACACACACCCACTCACACACAAACACACACACACACATACACACACACATTGAGGGAGGGACACACACACACAGCGAGGGTGGCAGACACACACACACACACACAAACACAAACACACACAGCGAGGGAGGGACACACACACACACACACACACACACCGAGGGAGGGACACACACACAGAGCGAGGGAGGGACACACACACACCGCGAGGGTGGCAGACACACACACAAACACAAACACACACAGCGAGGGAGGGACACACACACACACACACACACACACACACACACTGAGGGAGGGACACACACACACACAGCGAGGGAGGGACACACACACACACTGCGAGGGAGGGACACGCACACACACAAAACGAGGAGAGACACGCAGACACAGCGAGGGAGGGGCACACACAGCGAGGGAGGGACAGACACACACCGCGAGGGTGGCAGACACACACACAAACACAAACACACACAGCGAGGGAGGGCCACACACACACACAGCGAGGGAGGGCCACACACACACACAGCGAGGGAGGGCCACACACACACACAGCGAGGGAGGGCCACACACGGTGAGGGAGGGACACACACACACACAGCGAGGGAGGGCCACACACGGTGAGGGAGGGACACACACACACACAGCGAGGGAGGGCCACACACACACACAGCGAGGGAGGGCCACACACGGTGAGGGAGGGACACACACACACACAGCGAGGGAGGGACACACACACACACAGCGAGGGAGGGCCACACACGGTGAGGGAGGGACACACACACACACAGCGAGGGAGGGACACACACACACACAGCGAGGGAGGGCCACACACGGTGAGGGAGGGACACACACACACACAGCGAGGGAGGGACACACACACACACAGCGAGGGAGGGCCACACACGGTGAGGGAGGGACACACACACACACAGCGAGGGAGGGACACACACACACACAGCGAGGGAGGGCCACACACGGTGAGGGAGGGACACACACACACACAGCGAGGGAGGGCCACACACGGTGAGGGAGGGACACACACACACACAGCGAGGGAGGGCCACACACGGTGAGGGAGGGACACACACACACACAGCGAGGGAGGGACACACACACACACAGCGAGGGAGGGCCACACACGGTGAGGGAGGGACACACACACACACAGCGAGGGAGGGACACACACACACACAGCGAGGGAGGGACACACACACAGCGAGGGAGGGACACACACACACAGCGAGGGAGGGACACACACACATACTCACAGCGAGGGAGGGACACACACACATACTCACAGCGAGGGAGGGACACACACACACACAGCGAGGGAGGGACACACACACACACACACACAGTAAGGGGGATACACACACACGCAGCGAGGGAGGGACAAAAACACACACAGCGAGGGTGGGACACGCGCACACACGGTGAGGGAAGTACACACACACACACCACACACACTGAGCGAGGGAGGGGCACACACAGTGAGAGAGGGGCACGCACACAAGCAACGAGGGAGACACACACACACACACACATACACACAGTGAGGGAGGGACACACACAGCGAGGGAGAGACACACACACAGCGAGTGAGGGACACGCACACATACACACAGCGAGGGAGGGACACACACACACAGAGCGAGGGAGGGACACGCACACACACAGCGAGGGAGGGACACGCACAGACAGCGAGGGAGGGACACACACACACACACACACACAGCGAGGGAGGGACACGCACACACACAGCGAGGGAGGGACACACACACACACACACACACACACACACCGAAGGAGCGACACGCATACACACACACAGCGAGTTAGGGACACACATACACACTCGCACACACACACACACACACACACACACACACATTGAGGGAGGGACACACACACATAGCGAGGGAGGCAGACACACAAACACACAACGAGGGAGGGACACGCACACACAGCGAGGGAGGGACACACACACACACAGTGAGGGAGGGACACACACACATAGCGAGGCAGGGACACACACAGAGTGAGGGGGACACACACACACTGCAAGAGTGAGAGACACGCTCACACACCGTGAGGGAGGGACACGCACACAGCGAGTGAGGGAGGGACACACACACACAGCGAGGGAGGGATACACACACACAGCGAGGGAGGGACATGCACACACACAGCGAGGGTGGGACACGCACACACATGGAGGGAGGGAAACGCACATACAGCAAGTGGGGGACATGCGCACGTACCGAGGGAGGGACACGCACACACATGGAAGCAGGGACACGCACACACACACACACAGCGAGGGAGGGACACACACACACACACGCACACACAGCGAGGGAGGGACACACACACACACGCACACACAGCGAGGGAGGGACACACACACACACACACACACACACACAGTGAGGGAGGGACACGCACATACAGCAAGTGGGGGAAATGCGCACATACCGAGGGAGGGACATGCACACACACCGAAAGTGGGACACACACACACACACACAGCGAGGGAGGGACACGCAAGCTCACAGCGAGGGAGGGACACACGCACACACGGCGAGGGAGGGGCACGCACACACAGCGAGGGAGGGACACACACACACATGGCGAGGGAGGGATACGCACAACGCACAGCAAGAGTAACACGGATACACACACACAGGACAGGAAACTGACACAAACAGTGAGGGAGGGTCACACATGCGCACACGCGCGTACACACACACACACACAGAAGGACATTCACATACACTGTAACAGGGGGACACATATTCACAGCAAGATGGAAGAACACGCACATACCCAAGCACACAAACACAGACACACAGCGAGAGAGGGGTATGCACACACACAGCCAGTGAGGGACATGGACACACACAGCAAGAGAGGGACATGTGCACACACAGCGAGGAGGAGACACATGCACACACACGCACAGCAAGATACACACACACCCACACACACACACAGCAAGGGGGTAACTCACACATACACAGCGAGGGAAGAACACGCGCACACACACACACACACACACACACACACACACACAGCGAGGGAGGGACACACATGCACACGCGCACACACACATATATATAGCGAGGGAGGGACGGACACACACACACAGATACAGCGAAGGGGGATATGCACACACACACACACACAGCAAGGGGGACCCGCACACTCACAACATGGGAGGTTGACACAATTACACACACAGAGGGAGGGACACGCATGTACACACACACACCGAGCAAGGGAGGGATACACGCACACACAGCGAGAGAGAGAAACATACACACAACGCGATGGAGTGACACACACTCAAACAGCAAGTGAGGGACACGCAGTGAAGGGGGGACACACAAACACAGAGTGAGGATGTGACACATACAAACAGCAAGGAAGGGACACACACACACAGCGAGTGAGGTACTTGCTAAGACACACAGCAAGGGAGGGATACGCACACAAACAAAAAGGGAGAGGGACAAGCACACACACAGCGAAAGGGGACATGCACTCACACAGCAAGGCTTGATGCCCACACACAGTGAGGGGAATATACACAAAGAGCAAGGGAGGGGCACACACACACAGCAATGGAGTGACACGTGCACACAGTGAGAGGGGGACATACGCACACAGCGAGGGAGGGACACACAGACAGCGAGGGAGGAATCACACTCACATACAGCGAGGGAGGGACACGTACGCACAGTGAGGGAGGGACATGCATGCACACAGCGAGGGATAGACAAACAGACAGCGAGGGAGGAATCACACTCACATACAGCGAGGGAGGGACACGTACGCACAGCGAGGGAGGGACACGCACACACAGCGAGGGAGGAACATGCATGCACACAGCGAGGGATAGACACACAGACAGCGAGGGAGGAATCACACTCACATACAGCGAGGAAGGGACACGCACACACACAGCGAGGGAGGGACACGCACACACACACACACACACACACAGCGAGGGAGGGACACGCACACTCACAGCGAGGGAGGGACACGCACAGACAGCGAGGGAGGGACACACACACACACAGAGCGAGGGAGGGACACGCACACACACAGCGAGGGAGGGACACACACACACACACACACCGAAGGAGCGACACGCATACACACACACAGCGAGTTAGGGACACACATACACACTCGCACACACACACACACACACACACACACACACACACACACACACACATTGAGGGAGGGACACACACACATAGCGAGGGAGGCAGACACACAAACACACAACGAGGGAGGGACACGCACACACAGCGAGGGAGGGACACACACACACACAGTGAGGGAGGGACACACACACATAGCGAGGCAGGGACACACACAGAGTGAGGGGGACACACACACACTGCAAGAGTGAGAGACACGCTCACACACCGTGAGGGAGGGACACGCACACAGCGAGTGAGGGAGGGACACACACACACAGCGAGGGAGGGATACACACACACAGCGAGGGAGGGACATGCACACACACAGCGAGCGTGGGACACGCACACACATGGAGGGAGGGAAACGCACATACAGCAAGTGGGGGACATGCGCACGTACCGAGGGAGGGACACGCACACACATGGAAGCAGGGACACGCACACACACAGCAAGGGAGGGACACACGCACACACAGCGAGGGAGGGACACACACACACACACGCACACACAGCGAGGGAGGGACACACACACACACGCACACACAGCGAGGGAGGGACACACACACACACACACACACACACACACACACACACACACAGCGAGGGAGGGACACATACACACACCGAGGGAGGGACACACACACACACACCGAGGGAGCGACACGCACACACACACAGCGAGGGAGGGACACACATACACACACCCACTCACACACAAACACACACACACACACACACACACACATTGAGGGAGGGACACACACACACAGCGAGGGAGGGACACACACACACAGAGTGAGGGGGACACGCACACACTGCAAGAGTGAGAGACATGCTCACACACAGCGAGGGAGGGACACGCACACACACAGCGAGGGAGGGACACACACACACAGCGTGGAACGGGGACACACACACACAGAGTGAGGGAGGGACAGACACACACAGCGAGGGAGGGTCACACACACACACACAAAACGAGATGGGACACGCACACACAGCGAGGGGGGGCGTACACAGAGTGAGGGGGACACGCACACACTGCAAGAGTGAGAGACATGTTCACACACAGTGAGGGAGGGACACGCACACAGCAGAGGAGGGACACACACACACACACACACAGAGCGAGCGAGGGACACGCACACACAACGTGGGAGGGACACACACACACACACAGCGAGGGAGGGACACACACACAGTGAGGGAGGGACACACACACAGAGCGAGGGAGGGACTCACACACACACACACACAGTGAGGGAGGGACAAACACACACACCGAGGGAGGGACACGCACACACACACACACACACACACACACAGTGAGGGAGGGACACGCACATACAGCAAGTGGGGGAAATGCGCACATACCGAGGGAGGGACATGCACACACACCGAAAGTGGGACACACACACACACACACAGCGAGGGAGGGACACGCAAGCTCACAGCGAGGGAGGGACACACGCACACACGGCGAGGGAGGGGCACGCACACACAGCGAGGGAGGGACACACACACACATGGCGAGGGAGGGATACGCACAACGCACAGCAAGAGTAACACGGATACACACACACAGGACAGGAAACTGACACAAACAGTGAGGGAGGGTCACACATGCGCACACGCGCGTACACACACACACACACAGAAGGACATTCACATACACTGTAACAGGGGGACACATATTCACAGCAAGATGGAAGAACACGCACATACCCAAGCACACAAACACAGACACACAGCGAGAGAGGGGTATGCACACACACAGCCAGTGAGGGACATGGACACACACAGCAAGAGAGGGACATGTGCACACACAGCGAGGAGGAGACACATGCACACACACGCACAGCAAGATACACACACACCCACACACAGCAAGGGGGTAACTCACACATACACAGCGAGGGAAGAACACGCGCACACACACACACACACACAGCGAGGGAGGGACACACATGCACACGCGCACACACACATATATATAGCGAGGGTGGGACGGACACACACACACAGATACAGCGAAGGGGGATATGCACACACACACACACACAGCAAGGGGGACCCGCACACTCACAACATGGGAGGTTGACACAATTACACACACAGAGGGAGGGACACGCATGTACACACACACACCGAGCAAGGGAGGGATACACGCACACACAGCGAGAGAGAGAAACATACACACAACGCGATGGAGTGACACACACTCAAACAGCAAGTGAGGGACACGCAGTGAAGGGGGGACACACAAACACAGAGTGAGGATGTGACACATACAAACAGCAAGGAAGGGACACACACACACAGCGAGTGAGGTACTTGCTAAGACACACAGCAAGGGAGGGATACGCACACAAACAAAAAGGGAGAGGGACAAGCACACACACAGTGAAAGGGGACATGCACTCACACAGCAAGGCTTGATGCCCACACACAGTGAGGGGAATATACACAAAGAGCAAGGGAGGGGCACACACACACAGCAATGGAGTGACACGTGCACACAGTGAGAGGGGGACATACGCACACAGCGAGGGAGGGACACACACATTCACAGCAAGGGAAGGAAACGCACGCACACACACACACACACACACACACACAGACACACACACACAGGGAAGGATGGAGACACACACACAGCGAGGGGAGACACGCACACTCACAGCGAGGGAGGGACAAGCACGCACACTGCGAGGGAGGGACATGCTCGCACACAGTGAGGGGGACACGAACACAGTGAGGGGGCACACACACAGCGAGGCAGGGACACACACACACACCCAACGAGGGAGGGACACACACAGAGTGAGGGGGACACGCACACACTGCAAGTGTGAGAGACATGCTCACACACAGCGAGGGAGTGTCAAACACAGACAGTGAGGGGGACATGCACACACTGCAAGAGTGAGAGACATGCACTCCCATAGCGAGGGAGGGACACACACACACACGTACACAGCGAGGTAGGGACACGCATGCACACAGCGAGGGAGGGACACACGCACAGACAGTGAGGGAGGGACATGCATGCACACAGCGAGGGACACGCACACACAGCGAGGGAGTGTCAAACACAGACAGTGAGGGGGACATGCACACACTGCAAGAGTGAGAGACATGCACTCCCATAGCGAGGAAGGGACACACACACATGTACACAGCGAGGTAGGGACACGCATGCACACAGCGAGGGAGGGACACACAGACAGCGAGGGAGGAATCACACTCACATACAGCGAGGGAGGGACACGTACGCACAGTGAGGGAGGGACATGCATGCACACAGCGAGGGAGGGACACACAGACAGCGAGGGAGGAATCACACTCACATACAGCGAGGGAGGGACACGTACGCACAGTGAGGGAGGGACATGCATGCACACAGCGAGGGATAGACACACAGACAGCGAGGGAGGAATCACACTCACATACAGCGAGGGAGGGACACGCACACACACAGCGAGGGAGGGACACGCACACACACACACACACACACACAGCGAGGGAGGGACACGCACACTCACAGCGAGGGAGGGACACGCACAGAGTGAGGGGGACACGCACACACTGCAAGTGTGAGAGACATGCTCACACACAGCGAGGGAGTGTCAAACACAGACAGTGAGGGGGACATGCACACACTGCAAGAGTGAGAGACATGCACTCCCATAGCGAGGGAGGGACACACACACACACGTACACAGCGAGGTAGGGACACGCATGCACACAGCGAGGGAGGGACACACGCACAGACAGTGAGGGAGGGACATGCATGCACACAGCGAGGGAGACGCACACACAGCGAGGGAGTGTCAAACACAGACAGTGAGGGGGACATGCACACACTGCAAGAGTGAGAGACATGCACTCCCATAGCGAGGGAGGGACACACACACACGTACACAGCGAGGTAGGGACACGCATGCACACAGCGAGGGAGGGACACACAGACAGCGAGGGAGGAATCACACTCACATACAGCGAGGGAGGGACACGTACGCACAGTGAGGGAGGGACATGCATGCACACAGCGAGGGAGGGACACACAGACAGCGAGGGAGGAATCACACTCACATACAGCGAGGGAGGGACACGTACGCACAGTGAGGGAGGGACATGCATGCACACAGCGAGGGATAGACACACAGACAGCGAGGGAGGAATCACACTCACATACAGCGAGGGAGGGACACGTACGCACAGCGAGGGAGGGACACGCACACACAGCGAGGGAGGAACATGCATGCACACAGCGAGGGATAGACACACAGACAGCGAGGGAGGAATCACACTCACATACAGCGAGGAAGGGACACGCACACACACAGCGAGGGAGGGACACGCACACACACACACACACACACAGCGAGGGAGGGACACGCACACTCACAGCGAGGGAGGGACACGCACGCACATTGTGACAGACACAAGCACACAGTGAGGGAGGGACACACACACACACAGCAAGGAAGGGACACACACAAACACACAATGAGGAGGGACATGCACACAGTGAGGGAGGGACACACACACACACAGCGAGGGAGGGACACGCACACACACAGCGAGGGAGGGACACGCACACACACACACACACACACACAGCGAGGGAGGGACACGCACACTCACAGCGAGGGAGGGACACGCACGCACATTGTGACAGACACAAGCACACAGTGAGGGAGGGACACACACACACACACAGCGAGGAAGGGACACACACAAACACACAACGAGGAGGGACATGCACACAGTGAGGGAGGGACACGCACACACAGCGAGGGAGGGACACACACACACACAGCGAGGGAGGGACACACACACACAGCGAGGGAGGGACACACACACACACACAGCGAGGGAGGGACACACACACACAGCGAGGGAGGGACACACACACACAGCGAGGGAGGCACACACACACACACACAGTGAGGGAGGGACACACACAGCGAGGGAGGGACACACACACACACACAGTGAGGGAGGGACACACACAGCAAGGGAGGGACACACACAGCGAGGGAGGGACATGCAAACACACAGCGAGGGAGGGACACACACACACACTGCGAGGGAGGGACACACACACACACACTGCGAGGGAGGGACACACACACACACGCACACAGCGAGGGAGGGACACACACACACACACTGCGAGGTAGGGACACACACACACAGCGAGGGAGGGACACGCACACACACACAGCGAGGGAGGGACACGCACACACACACAGCGAGGGAGGGACACACACAGACAGTGAGGGAGGGACACGCACACACACACACACACACACACACACACACACACACACAGCGAGGGAGGGACACGCACACACACAGCGAGGGAGGGACACGCACACACACACACACACACACAGCGAGGGAGGGACACGCACACTCACAGCGAGGGAGGGACACGCACGCACATTGTGACAGACACAAGCACACAGTGAGGGAGGGACACACACACACACAGCGAGGAAGGGACACACACAAACACACAACGAGGAGGGACATGCACACAGTGAAGGAGGGACACGCACACACAGCGAGGGAGGGACACACGCACACAGCGAGGGAGGGACACGCACACACTGCAAGAGTGAGAGACATGCACTCCCACAGCGAGGGAGGGACACACATACAGCTAGGTAGGACACGCACACACACAGCGAGGGAGGGACACGCACACACACAGCGAGGGAGGGACACGCACACGCACAGCGAGGGAGGGACACGCACACGCACAGCGAGGGGGACACGCACACAGCGAGGAAGGGATACACACACGGTGAGGGAGGAATCACACACACACACAGCAAGGGAAGGACGCGCGCACCCACAGCGAGTGAGGGGGACACACACACACAGCGAGGGAGGGACACACACACACACAGCGAGGGAGGGACACACACACACACAGCGAGGGAGGGACACACACACACACACAGCGAGGGAGGGACACACACACACAGCGAGGGAGGGACACACACACACAGCGAGGGAGGCACACACACACACACACACAGTGAGGGAGGGACACACACAGCGAGGGAGGGACACACACACACACACACAGTGAGGGAGGGACACACACAGTGAGGGAGGGACACACACAGCAAGGGAGGGACACACACAGCGAGGGAGGGACACACACACACACACAGCGAGGGAGGGACACGCAAACACACAGCGAGGGAGGGACACACACACACACAGCGAGGGAGGGACACACACACACACTCAGCGAGGGAGGGACACGCACACACACACACAGTGAGGGGGACACACACACAGCGAGGGAGGGACACACACACATACAGCGAGGGAGGGACACACACACACAGCGAGGGAGGGACACACACACACAGCGAGGGAGGGACACACACAACGAGGGAGGGACACACACACACACACACACACACACACACACACACACACACACACCACACACACAGTGAGGGGGACACACACACAGCGAGGGAGGGACACACACACATACAGCGAGGGAGGGACACACACACACAGCGAGGGAGGGACACACACACACACACACACACACACACACACACACATACACACACACACAGCGAGGGAGGGCCACACACACAGCGAGGGAGGGACACACACACACAGCGAGGGAGGGACACACACACATAGCGAGGGAGGGACACACACAGCGAGGGAGGGACACACACACACACACACACCGAGGGAGGGACACACACACAGCGAGGGAGGGACACACACACACAGCGAGGGAGGGACACACACACACAAAACGAGGGGAGACACGCACACACCGCGAGGGAGGGACATACACACACAGCAAGGGAGGGGCACACACAGCGAGGGAGGGACACATACGCACACAGCGAGGGAGGGACAGACACACAGCGAGGGAGGGACAGACACACACACACAAAACGAGGAGAGACATGCACACACAGCGAGGGAGGGCACGCACACACTGTGCGATGCACACACAGCGAGGGAGGGGCACACACGGTGAGGGAGGGACACACACACACACACACACATACACACACACACAGCGAGGGAGGGCCACACACACAGCGAGGGAGGGACACACACACACTCACAGCGAGGGAGGGACACACACACACTCACAGCGAGGGAGGGACACACACACATACACACAGCGAGGAAGGGACACACATGCACACACAGTGAGGGAGGGATACACACACAGCGAGGAAGGGACACAAGCACACACAGCGAGGGAGGGACACACACACACACACACACAGAGCGAGGGAGGGGCACACACAGTGAGAGATGGGCACGCACACACGCAGCGAGGGAGGGACACACACACACACACACACACAAAGCGAGGGAGGGACACACACACACAGAGTGAGGGGGACACGCGCATACTGCAAGAGTGAGAGACATGCTCACACACAGCGAGGGGGACACACACACAGCAGGGGAGGGACACACACACACACAGCGAGGGACGGACACACACATACAGAGCGAGGGACGGACACACACACACACTTTCAGCGAGGGAGGGACACGCACACACACACCGCGAGGGAGGGACACACACACA
>NC_092752.1:93913793-93918793 GCF_047496795.1 Chiloscyllium punctatum | reverse complement strand
AGGGACACACACACACACACCGAGGGAGCGACACGCACACACACACAGCGAGGGAGGGACACACATACACACACCCACTCACACACAAACACACACACACACACACACATTGAGGGAGGGACACACACACACAGCGAGGGAGGGACACACACACACAGAGTGAGGGGGACACGCACACACTGCAAGAGTGAGAGACATGCTCACACACAGCGAGGGAGGGACACGCACACACACAGCGAGGGAGGGACACACACACACAGCGTGGAACGGGGACACACACACACAGAGCGAGGGAGGGACAGACACACACAGCGAGGGAGGGTCACACACACACACACAAAACGAGATGGGACACGCACACACAGCGAGGGGGGGCGTACACAGAGTGAGGGGGACACGCACACACTGCAAGAGTGAGAGACATGTTCACACACAGTGAGGGAGGGACACGCACACAGCAGAGGAGGGACACACACACACACACACACAGAGCGAGCGAGGGACACGCACACACAACGTGGGAGGGACACGCACACACACCGAGGGAGGGACACACAGCGAGGGAGGGACACACACACAGTGAGGGAGGGACACACACACAGAGCGAGGGAGGGACTCACACACACACACACACAGTGAGGGAGGGACAAACACACACACCGAGGGAGGGACACGCACACACACACACACACACACACACAGTGAGGGAGGGACACGCACATACAGCAAGTGGGGGAAATGCGCACATACCGAGGGAGGGACATGCACACACACCGAAAGTGGGACACACACACACACACACAGCGAGGGAGGGACACGCAAGCTCACAGCGAGGGAGGGACACACGCACACATGGCGAGGGAGGGGCACGCACACACAGCGAGGGAGGGACACACACACACATGGCGAGGGAGGGATACGCACAACGCACAGCAAGAGTAACACGGATACACACACACAGGACAGGAAACTGACACAAACAGTGAGGGAGGGTCACACATGCGCACACGCGCGTACACACACACACACACACACACACACACACAGAAGGACATTCACATACACTGTAACAGGGGGACACATATTCACAGCAAGATGGAAGAACACGCACATACCCAAGCACACAAACACAGACACACAGCGAGAGAGGGGTATGCACACACACAGCCAGTGAGGGACATGGACACACACAGCAAGAGAGGGACATGTGCACACACAGCGAGGAGGAGACACATGCACACACACGCACAGCAAGATACACACACACCCACACACACACACAGCAAGGGGGTAACTCACACATACACAGCGAGGGAAGAACACGCGCACACACACACACACACACACACACACACACACAGCGAGGGAGGGACACACATGCACACGCGCACACACACATATATATAGCGAGGGAGGGACGGACACACACACACAGATACAGCGAAGGGGGATATGCACACACACACACACACAGCAAGGGGGACCCGCACACTCACAACATGGGAGGTTGACACAATTACACACACAGAGGGAGGGACACGCATGTACACACACACACCGAGCAAGGGAGGGATACACGCACACACAGCGAGAGAGAGAAACATACACACAACGCGATGGAGTGACACACACTCAAACAGCAAGTGAGGGACACGCAGTGAAGGGGGGACACACAAACACAGAGTGAGGATGTGACACATACAAACAGCAAGGAAGGGACACACACACACAGCGAGTGAGGTACTTGCTAAGACACACAGCAAGGGAGGGATACGCACACAAACAAAAAGGGAGAGGGACAAGCACACACACAGCGAAAGGGGACATGCACTCACACAGCAAGGCTTGATGCCCACACACAGTGAGGGGAATATACACAAAGAGCAAGGGAGGGGCACACACACACAGCAATGGAGTGACACGTGCACACAGTGAGAGGGGGACATACGCACACAGCGAGGGAGGGACACACACATTCACAGCAAGGGAAGGAAACGCACGCACACACACACACACACACACACACAGACACACACACACAGGGAAGGATGGAGACACACACACAGCGAGGGGAGACACGCACACTCACAGCGAGGGAGGGACAAGCACGCACACTGCGAGGGAGGGACATGCTCGCACACAGTGAGGGGGACACGAACACAGTGAGGGGGCACACACACAGCGAGGCAGGGACACACACACACACCCAACGAGGGAGGGACACACACAGAGTGAGGGGGACACGCACACACTGCAAGTGTGAGAGACATGCTCACACACAGCGAGGGAGTGTCAAACACAGACAGTGAGGGGGACATGCACACACTGCAAGAGTGAGAGACATGCACTCCCATAGCGAGGGAGGGACACACACACACACGTACACAGCGAGGTAGGGACACGCATGCACACAGCGAGGGAGGGACACACGCACAGACAGTGAGGGAGGGACATGCATGCACACAGCGAGGGACACGCACACACAGCGAGGGAGTGTCAAACACAGACAGTGAGGGGGACATGCACACACTGCAAGAGTGAGAGACATGCACTCCCATAGCGAGGAAGGGACACACACACATGTACACAGCGAGGTAGGGACACGCATGCACACAGCGAGGGAGGGACACACAGACAGCGAGGGAGGAATCACACTCACATACAGCGAGGGAGGGACACGTACGCACAGTGAGGGAGGGACATGCATGCACACAGCGAGGGAGGGACACACAGACAGCGAGGGAGGAATCACACTCACATACAGCGAGGGAGGGACACGTACGCACAGTGAGGGAGGGACATGCATGCACACAGCGAGGGATAGACACACAGACAGCGAGGGAGGAATCACACTCACATACAGCGAGGGAGGGACACGTACGCACAGCGAGGGAGGGACACGCACACACAGCGAGGGAGGAACATGCATGCACACAGCGAGGGATAGACACACAGACAGCGAGGGAGGAATCACACTCACATACAGCGAGGAAGGGACACGCACACACACAGCGAGGGAGGGACACGCACACACACACACACACACACAGCGAGGGAGGGACACGCACACTCACAGCGAGGGAGGGACACGCACGCACATTGTGACAGACACAAGCACACAGTGAGGGAGGGACACACACACACACAGCGAGGAAGGGACACACACAAACACACAACGAGGAGGGACATGCACACAGTGAGGGAGGGACACACACACACACAGCGAGGGAGGGACACGCACACACACAGCGAGGGAGGGACACGCACACACACACACACACACACAGCGAGGGAGGGACACGCACACTCACAGCGAGGGAGGGACACGCACGCACATTGTGACAGACACAAGCACACAGTGAGGGAGGGACACACACACACACAGCGAGGAAGGGACACACACAAACACACAACGAGGAGGGACATGCACACAGTGAGGGAGGGACACGCACACACAGCGAGGGAGGGACACACACACACACAGCGAGGGAGGGACACACACACACACACAGCGAGGGAGGGACACACACACACAGCGAGGGAGGGACACACACACACAGCGAGGGAGGGACACACACACACAGCGAGGGAGGCACACACACACACACACAGTGAGGGAGGGACACACACAGCGAGGGAGGGACACACACACACACACACAGTGAGGGAGGGACACACACAGCAAGGGAGGGACACACACAGCGAGGGAGGGACACACACACACACACAGCGAGGGAGGGACACGCAAACACACAGCGAGGGAGGGACACACACACACACACACACTGCGAGGGAGGGACACACACACACACACACACTGCGAGGGAGGGACACACACACACACACTGCGAGGGAGGGACACACACACACACGCACACAGCGAGGGAGGGACACACACACACACACTGCGAGATAGGGACACACACACACACAGCGAGGGAGGGACACGCACACACACACAGCGAGGGAGGGACACGCACACACACACAGCGAGGGAGGGACACACACAGACAGTGAGGGAGGGACACGCACACACACACACACACACACACACACACACACACACACACAGCGAGGGAGGGACACGCACACACACAGCGAGGGAGGGACACGCACACACACACACACACACACACAGCGAGGGAGGGACACGCACACTCACAGCGAGGGAGGGACACGCACGCACATTGTGACAGACACAAGCACACAGTGAGGGAGGGACACACACACACACAGCGAGGAAGGGACACACACAAACACACAACGAGGAGGGACATGCACACAGTGAGGGAGGGACACGCACACACAGCGAGGGAGGGACACACGCACACAGCGAGGGAGGGACACGCACACACTGCAAGAGTGAGAGACATGCACTCCCACAGCGAGGGAGGGACACACATACAGCTAGGTAGGACACGCACACACACAGCGAGGGAGGGACACGCACACACACAGCGAGGGAGGGACACGCACACGCACAGCGAGGGAGGGACACGCACACGCACAGCGAGGGGGACACGCACACAGCGAGGAAGGGATACACACACGGTGAGGGAGGAATCACACACACACACAGCAAGGGAAGGACGCGCGCACCCACAGCGAGTGAGGGGGACACACACACACAGCGAGGGAGGGACACACACACACACAGCGAGGGAGGGACACACACACACAGCGAGGGAGGGACACACACACACACACAGCGAGGGAGGGACACACACACACAGCGAGGGAGGCACACACACACACACACAGTGAGGGAGGGACACACACAGCGAGGGAGGGACACACACACACACACAGTGAGGGAGGGACACACACAGCAAGGGAGGGACACACACAGCGAGGGAGGGACACACACACACACACAGCGAGGGAGGGACACGCAAACACACAGCGAGGGAGGGACACACACACACACTGCGAGGGAGGGACACACACACACACACTGCGAGGGAGGGACACACACACACACGCACACAGCGAGGGAGGGA
>NC_092752.1:93909454-93913693 GCF_047496795.1 Chiloscyllium punctatum | reverse complement strand
CCTAACCCTAACCCTAACCCTAACCCTAACCCTAACCCTAACCCTAACCCTAACCCTAACCCTAACCCTAACCCTAACCCTAACCCTAACCCTAACCCTAACCCTAACCCTAACCCTAACCCTAACCCTAACCCTAACCCTAACCCTAACCCTAACCCTAACCCTAACCCTAACCCTAACCCTAACCCTAACCCTAACCCTAACCCTAACCCTAACCCTAACCCTAACCCTAACCCTAACCCTAACCCTAACCCTAACCCTAACCCTAACCCTAACCCTAACCCTAACCCTAACCCTAACCCTAACCCTAACCCTAACCCTAACCCTAACCCTAACCCTAACCCTAACCCTAACCCTAACCCTAACCCTAACCCTAACCCTAACCCTAACCCTAACCCTAACCCTAACCCTAACCCTAACCCTAACCCTAACCCTAACCCTAACCCTAACCCTAACCCTAACCCTAACCCTAACCCTAACCCTAACCCTAACCCTAACCCTAACCCTAACCCTAACCCTAACCCTAACCCTAACCCTAACCCTAACCCTAACCCTAACCCTAACCCTAACCCTAACCCTAACCCTAACCCTAACCCTAACCCTAACCCTAACCCTAACCCTAACCCTAACCCTAACCCTAACCCTAACCCTAACCCTAACCCTAACCCTAACCCTAACCCTAACCCTAACCCTAACCCTAACCCTAACCCTAACCCTAACCCTAACCCTAACCCTAACCCTAACCCTAACCCTAACCCTAACCCTAACCCTAACCCTAACCCTAACCCTAACCCTAACCCTAACCCTAACCCTAACCCTAACCCTAACCCTAACCCTAACCCTAACCCTAACCCTAACCCTAACCCTAACCCTAACCCTAACCCTAACCCTAACCCTAACCCTAACCCTAACCCTAACCCTAACCCTAACCCTAACCCTAACCCTAACCCTAACCCTAACCCTAACCCTAACCCTAACCCTAACCCTAACCCTAACCCTAACCCTAACCCTAACCCTAACCCTAACCCTAACCCTAACCCTAACCCTAACCCTAACCCTAACCCTAACCCTAACCCTAACCCTAACCCTAACCCTAACCCTAACCCTAACCCTAACCCTAACCCTAACCCTAACCCTAACCCTAACCCTAACCCTAACCCTAACCCTAACCCTAACCCTAACCCTAACCCTAACCCTAACCCTAACCCTAACCCTAACCCTAACCCTAACCCTAACCCTAACCCTAACCCTAACCCTAACCCTAACCCTAACCCTAACCCTAACCCTAACCCTAACCCTAACCCTAACCCTAACCCTAACCCTAACCCTAACCCTAACCCTAACCCTAACCCTAACCCTAACCCTAACCCTAACCCTAACCCTAACCCTAACCCTAACCCTAACCCTAACCCTAACCCTAACCCTAACCCTAACCCTAACCCTAACCCTAACCCTAACCCTAACCCTAACCCTAACCCTAACCCTAACCCTAACCCTAACCCTAACCCTAACCCTAACCCTAACCCTAACCCTAACCCTAACCCTAACCCTAACCCTAACCCTAACCCTAACCCTAACCCTAACCCTAACCCTAACCCTAACCCTAACCCTAACCCTAACCCTAACCCTAACCCTAACCCTAACCCTAACCCTAACCCTAACCCTAACCCTAACCCTAACCCTAACCCTAACCCTAACCCTAACCCTAACCCTAACCCTAACCCTAACCCTAACCCTAACCCTAACCCTAACCCTAACCCTAACCCTAACCCTAACCCTAACCCTAACCCTAACCCTAACCCTAACCCTAACCCTAACCCTAACCCTAACCCTAACCCTAACCCTAACCCTAACCCTAACCCTAACCCTAACCCTAACCCTAACCCTAACCCTAACCCTAACCCTAACCCTAACCCTAACCCTAACCCTAACCCTAACCCTAACCCTAACCCTAACCCTAACCCTAACCCTAACCCTAACCCTAACCCTAACCCTAACCCTAACCCTAACCCTAACCCTAACCCTAACCCTAACCCTAACCCTAACCCTAACCCTAACCCTAACCCTAACCCTAACCCTAACCCTAACCCTAACCCTAACCCTAACCCTAACCCTAACCCTAACCCTAACCCTAACCCTAACCCTAACCCTAACCCTAACCCTAACCCTAACCCTAACCCTAACCCTAACCCTAACCCTAACCCTAACCCTAACCCTAACCCTAACCCTAACCCTAACCCTAACCCTAACCCTAACCCTAACCCTAACCCTAACCCTAACCCTAACCCTAACCCTAACCCTAACCCTAACCCTAACCCTAACCCTAACCCTAACCCTAACCCTAACCCTAACCCTAACCCTAACCCTAACCCTAACCCTAACCCTAACCCTAACCCTAACCCTAACCCTAACCCTAACCCTAACCCTAACCCTAACCCTAACCCTAACCCTAACCCTAACCCTAACCCTAACCCTAACCCTAACCCTAACCCTAACCCTAACCCTAACCCTAACCCTAACCCTAACCCTAACCCTAACCCTAACCCTAACCCTAACCCTAACCCTAACCCTAACCCTAACCCTAACCCTAACCCTAACCCTAACCCTAACCCTAACCCTAACCCTAACCCTAACCCTAACCTCCTAACCCTAACCCTAACCCTAACCCTAACCCTAACCCTAACCCTAACCCTAACCCTAACCCTAACCCTAACCCTAACCCTAACCCTAACCCTAACCCTAACCCTAACCCTAACCCTAACCCTAACCCTAACCCTAACCCTAACCCTAACCCTAACCCTAACCCTAACCCTAACCCTAACCCTAACCCTAACCCTAACCCTAACCCTAACCCTAACCCTAACCCTAACCCTAACCCTAACCCTAACCCTAACCCTAACCCTAACCCTAACCCTAACCCTAACCCTAACCCTAACCCTAACCCTAACCCTAACCCTAACCCTAACCCTAACCCTAACCCTAACCCTAACCCTAACCCTAACCCTAACCCTAACCCTAACCCTAACCCTAACCCTAACCCTAACCCTAACCCTAACCCTAACCCTAACCCTAACCCTAACCCTAACCCTAACCCTAACCCTAACCCTAACCCTAACCCTAACCCTAACCCTAACCCTAACCCTAACCCTAACCCTAACCCTAACCCTAACCCTAACCCTAACCCTAACCCTAACCCTAACCCTAACCCTAACCCTAACCCTAACCCTAACCCTAACCCTAACCCTAACCCTAACCCTAACCCTAACCCTAACCCTAACCCTAACCCTAACCCTAACCCTAACCCTAACCCTAACCCTAACCCTAACCCTAACCCTAACCCTAACCCTAACCCTAACCCTAACCCTAACCCTAACCCTAACCCTAACCCTAACCCTAACCCTAACCCTAACCCTAACCCTAACCCTAACCCTAACCCTAACCCTAACCCTAACCCTAACCCTAACCCTAACCCTAACCCTAACCCTAACCCTAACCCTAACCCTAACCCTAACCCTAACCCTAACCCTAACCCTAACCCTAACCCTAACCCTAACCCTAACCCTAACCCTAACCCTAACCCTAACCCTAACCCTAACCCTAACCCTAACCCTAACCCTAACCCTAACCCTAACCCTAACCCTAACCCTAACCCTAACCCTAACCCTAACCCTAACCCTAACCCTAACCCTAACCCTAACCCTAACCCTAACCCTAACCCTAACCCTAACCCTAACCCTAACCCTAACCCTAACCCTAACCCTAACCCTAACCCTAACCCTAACCCTAACCCTAACCCTAACCCTAACCCTAACCCTAACCCTAACCCTAACCCTAACCCTAACCCTAACCCTAACCCTAACCCTAACCCTAACCCTAACCCTAACCCTAACCCTAACCCTAACCCTAACCCTAACCCTAACCCTAACCCTAACCCTAACCCTAACCCTAACCCTAACCCTAACCCTAACCCTAACCCTAACCCTAACCCTAACCCTAACCCTAACCCTAACCCTAACCCTAACCCTAACCCTAACCCTAACCCTAACCCTAACCCTAACCCTAACCCTAACCCTAACCCTAACCCTAACCCTAACCCTAACCCTAACCCTAACCCTAACCCTAACCCTAACCCTAACCCTAACCCTAACCCTAACCCTAACCCTAACCCTAACCCTAACCCTAACCCTAACCCTAACCCTAACCCTAACCCTAACCCTAACCCTAACCCTAACCCTAACC